>NC_057795.1:644532610-644832610 GCF_018294505.1 Triticum aestivum
ATTTTTAGTAAATGTTTAGTTGAACTAGTTGAATTAATATAAAGAACTAGTTTATTTTTAATAAATGCTTAGTTGAACTAATTGAATTAATATAACTAGTTTATTTTAGTAAATGCTTAGTTGAACTAGTTGAATTAATATAACTAGTTTATTTTTAGTAAATGTTTAGTTGAACTAGTAGAACTAGTTTATTTTTAGTAAATGCTTAGCTGAACTAATTGAATTAATATAACTAGTTTATTTTTAGTGAATGCTTAGTTGAATTAATAGAAGTAGTTGAATTAATTGAATTAGTAAGTGTTTAATGTTTCGCCTAATATGAACATAGGAAATGTCGTCTGACGACGGAAAAAATTTCATTATGTGCGAATATTGTGAAGACCAGCGCGGCCAGTGCGACAGAAATTCCTTGTTGATGGTAGGCGATTCAGCATCAAGCTGGATGAGACCTTCGAATTTGATACAGTAAGTCACAATGACAAGTCTGTTTTCGTAATTAAGCATGACTTATATAAATGCTTCATTTGCCTGACTTATAATTTTTAATTTTCACTATTCTACTAGCGCATCCCCTGCCATGCAAGATTTTTTGTCTTGGATAAGATAGGTTTCAAAGATATGGAAACTATGGAGGTAAAGAGAGTTTACCTGAAAACTGAGCATAATGGTTATACTTTCAACGTCAAAGTATACAATGCACACACGTACACCTATTTTGAATGCAAAACTTGGCAAGCACTATGCAAGGCTTATGCATTTGAGCCTGGTATGGTTATCACCTTTGATATTCGTCCGGAAGATGATATTGAAGGTAATAGAGACATATGGGTCGATGTGCAGACGCCTCCAGTTCTAACATTATGTGAGTTCTTCTCAACTATATTTTTGTCTTTGATATTGCTTATTCAAAAATAATTGACAACTAATTTCTATTGACAGCTTATCTCCATTCAACCAAACATGTCCAGCGCTTGGTAGACAGGACCTACTACTGTCCCGGAGCTGAACTAAACTGCGAGGAGATAAGTCATTATGTTTCATGGCTTGAGGATCTTCATACTGTCAAGACAAATTTTCTTCCTGCACTTAGAAATATTAGTACTCAAAATGTGCGACCAATAGTGATGGTATTGAACTACGGTCACATCTATTTAGGAATGATGGTAAGATTTTTACTATTTGTCCTCAGTGCATCTTTTGCATACATAATTTTTCTGCTAAACTATCATTGCTAAGTATATTAATTAAGTACTATACGATGTTCTTCAACAGGGACTCCCGATGACAGTTGTGCCTCAGGGGATCGAGACTAAAGGTCGCATGTCAATTGTAGCTTACGGCCAAGATATCCTGCATTGCACATTAATGCATTCAGGATTTCTAGAAGCGATGAATGCTTAATAGTGAAAGATTGGAGGAAAATTGTTAACGATCGCAGAGAAGTACTAGGGGGCAGCAATGAGAAGCGCAGCCCACGATTAGGAGACAGGTTCATCGGCATGCTCCAGTTTGATGAATCAGGAGAGTTATACATGTTCTATGCTATTTTACCAGAGAGAGAGAGTAGCTAGCAGGAGTGATTTAGCTAGTTCATGTTGCTCTTAGTACTTGTCCTTTTATGTCCGTGTTCTTCGTTCTGAACTTAAGTGATTTGCTTTTGTGGTGTTATATATGAACGCTTATAATATCATGACAATCATGTTGAACTCGATGATATTTTTGCTTCTGGTACAAGTGAATGTTTCTTCTTTAAGCTAGTAGTGCTGGTGGTGATTAGATATATAGCTAGCGGTAATGCATGACTATGATGATTAATATGATGAAGATGATGAGTTATTATATCATTTAATGAAAGAAACCGCAGATTAGTTTCAGCTGGATGGATCCTACCTAAGTGATCAAGTATATGCCATATCCGTATATATTATAGTTGATCAAGTATAATTAATATGGATATGGCATATACTTGATCACTTAGCTAGCTATCCAATGCATCCAGTCGAAACTAATCCGCGGTACTTTCACCTAATGATTTAACAACTCATTATAATGTAAAACAATCACTAAATTAAATTGAAAACGCAAAATTAAAGAAAAAATAAAAAAACACCCAAACATTTAGTGCCGGTTGGTATTACCAACCGGTACTAATGCCCTACACGCAAACGGGCCTGGCTCGTGCCACGTGGTGGCACTTTAGCGCCGGTTCGTGACGAACCGGTACTAAAGGGGCGGACCTTTAGTCCCCACTCTTTAGTGCCGGTTGGCGAACCGGCACTAAAGGCCGTCACGAACCGGCACTAAAGGCCGGTTCTGCACTAGTGCTTGATTGTAATTTTCATTTTTTGGGTGGTGTCTATGTGGCTTGTACTTACTTTTTGTTTGTTGTTTTGTTTTAGGACGCCGATAATGACCGAACATTCGGTCTGTGGCCTCCCCAGACCGAACGACTCGAATCTGGGCATTGATCGAACAAAGTAGTTTGGGACCAGAGGAGCCCCAGCCCGAACACCCCGTGGCTTTTATTGTGACTAATAAAAAAAGGAAAAGGAAAGCCCAGTATGGCCCAGTTTGTACTGTGACTAAAAGACATTTTTTAAGCTAGTGAAATAAAGAGCAGACTTTGCTATGCTATGAAAAAAAATGCCATTAAAAAGGGGGAAATTGAGAATTAAAAAATTCCATTGATGCAAACCAGAAAATGACATTCGTCTTTCATAAAAAAGAATTTTCCATGGACAAAAAGATGCAATGGCACGGAAAAAATGTCATGGCAAGTTGCTTTGTACGTAAAAATCCCTTGAAAAAAGATGAAAGTGAAAATTTCCATGTTGCCATGTTGATATAGATAATTTAGCCATGGAAAATTAATGTAAATTGCCATGGAAAAAATAAAGAGCAAAAATTGCCATGGCAATAAAAAATTAAAATTATCAAGGCAGTTTGAGTAAATTTTCCATGGCAGTATTGGTAATTTTGCCATAGCAAATAAATGTGAAAGCTCCATGGCAAAAAAAGAGTAAAAATTGCCATGGCAATAATAGTTAAATATTTTCTATGTAGATATAGGTAATTTAGGCATGAAAATTGTAAAATTGCCATGGCAAATAAAAGAGTAGGAAATGCCATGGCAATAAAAGTAAAAATTTTCCATTAGATTTAGCTAAAATTTGTCATGCCATTTGAGGGAAAATTGCGATGGATTTTTCTAAAAATTTAGGACCCCGATAAGGCGCTGACGATCGGTTTGAGAGCACCCCAAGTCGAACGTTTTGTTCGGTATGGGATGGGCAACGATCGAACCCACTCGTTCGGAATGATAAAAGCCCTAGCTTGAACACCTCCCCAGCCCCTAACAGCCCAAAAAGATGAATAAAAAGCCTAGTAATGAAAAAAGAAAACACAAGAATATTTCTTTTCTTTTTGTTGCCGTAAAAAGGACAAATTTTTTGCTTTGTTAAGTAAAATTGCCATCAACTTTCAAACGCGGAAAATTGACATGGGTGATATTTTAACAACCCAAAAAAGGAAAAAAAGTCATGGCAATTTCCATCATACACCACACAAAAAATTGCGAATGGCAAATTCATAGCACAAAATGTCATGATAATTTTTCTTAAAATTACATGTAATGTATGAGAAAAATGCCGTGTGTGAAAAACACAAAAAAGTTCAAAAAACAAAAAAGAATAAAGAAAAAACAGCATAACCAAAATCATATTAAAATGTGCATATATTTGACATTGCAAAAAAAGGGTAAAATCTGCCATGTTAATAAAGGTCAAATAAATAGTAAATCTTGACATGGCAATACAAGTTAAAATTTGCCATGGGAATTTAGGTAAATTTGCCATCTTAATAAAGGTAAATTATCCATGGCAAATAAAAGGTAAAACTTGCCATTGCGATAAACGTTAAATATTGCCATAGGGTTTAGGTAAAATTGCCATGTTCATAATGGTCAATCTGACATCGGCAAATAAAAAAGTAAAACTTGCCATGGCAATAAAGGTTAAATATCGCGATGGAGATTTAGTTGAATTTTGCCATGTTAATGAAGGTATATTAGCCATGGAAAATAAATAGTAGAACTTTCCATGGCAACAAAAGTCAAATATTGTCATGGGGATTCAGGTAAAATAGCCATGTTAACAGGGGTAAAACTTGGCATGGCAATAAAAATTAAATATTACCATGGGGATTTAGGTAGCCATGTTAATGAAGGTATATTTGCCATGGAAAATAAATAATAAAACTTGCCATGGAAATAAAAGATAAATATTGCCATGGGGATTTAGATTAATTTGTCATGTTAATGAAGGTGAAATAAATAGTAAAACATGCCATAGCAATAAAAAGCTAAATATTGCCATGGGGATTTAGGTAAATTTGCCATGTTAATGAAGGTGAAATAAATAGCAAAACTTTGCATGAGAATAAAAGTTAAACATTAACATGGGGATTTAGATAAAATTGCCATGTTAATAAAGGTAAAATTGCCATGGTAAATAAATAGTAAAACTTGCCATGGCAATAAAAGTTAAATACTGCCACGGGGGTTTAGGTAAATCCGCCATGTATAAAGGTCAAATAAATAGTAAAAATTTCCATGGTAATAATTGCCATTTTGTGTTGTTTCTGACAATTTAAAAAATTACCACGGCAAAATGCAATGGTTTAGAAGGCAAAGTGTAAATATGTGGAGACATGTAAAAAAGATGGTACATGGGACATGTTGAGATACGAAAAAAAAACTACACAAGATGTTTTTAAACTAAAAACATGGCAATTTTGTCGTGCCGGACAAAATGGGAGACATGGCAACATTCCAGGGGAAAATTAGACTCACATCGAGCTACTCGTGGAGCAACGGTAACACCTGCACCATCCTAAAGACGACCATCGGCGTGGAACATAGACCTACCAACACCACACTCGCAGCACGATCAACCATAAAAATGACACCTTAAAATTTGCCATCCTCGAGACACAAAACTAACCCTGCAAAAAAGGCATGTTTCGTTCACCAGAGGTTGAACACCCCCTAACCACCTGCTTGAGACACACTACTGGTGACAAAAAGATGTTGTGATAGCTCCAAATGAGAACTGAACTGTACAAAATATTCAGTTATGTATGGAGGCTGCAAATGTTTGTGTGTTCTGTAAAATAGCATGGCAAAATTTTATCTAATATGTTTGACTATTTTTATGTGTCTAGAACTCAGTATGGCAACTTGTACATGATGCAAACTTTGAGCATGGCAAAGATTATTCTAATTCTATGATGGAATTGCCATGCAGTTTATGAATTATTTGCCATGGGGGAATAATTTGCCATGGTGTGTGAAATTAAAATGCCATGGAAACACATGAAATTTGGATTGCACGTATATGTGTTATCTTACCATGTGCACATACTACATCTACTTGGTTAACCATTTGACCTCTCCATAGCAAGCAAACAAGTGAAAATTATGCTCACAGAGCAGCACTAGCCGTGCGTGGCCGGGAGTAGCAGGTGCGACACAGGGGATTGCCAGAATATCACCTTGAACTCCCAAAGAAAATGGGATCAGCAAGCTCTTCTCCTAGCTTGGAGTTCAGAGCCAGCAGCCTGGTCGACTGCTTGAAGTTCACCTAGGCACCTAGACGTCTGCTTGGAGTTCAGAGCTCTTCTCCTGTTTCGAGTCAGATCCAGAGCCTTCGGGCGAGACGAGCAACACGGCGGGCGGAGCACCTGACCATGCAGGACACACACCCAGCCATGAAGAGCTCCGATGGCTGGAGGCCCTGCTGTCGCTAACCCCCGCGCCCCCTTCTACAACCGCCGCGAGGTTATGAACGCAGCTCCCGTCCATGGCCAGCTCCTGCTGCAGCTTCTCCCCGAGCAACGCTGCTCTGGCCCAAGCTTCGCGCCTGCAGCGTCTTGTATGGAAGCACACGACGAAGGCCAGATCCTCGTACACCCATGGGGATGCCGCCTGTGACCTCCACTCCCAAATCGTCCACCGCTCCGCCTCCCAAATCGGCCGGCGCTCTGCCTCCTAAACTGACCGCTGCTTGCTATCTGAGCCCTCCACTCCTCGTCTCCGCCGGCCGCCTCCTCTTGCCGGCCGGCGCCGCCTGCATCCTCTTCACCGTCGCCTGCCTCATGGACGGCGCAGCCCGCCTCGTCACCGGTGCACTTCCTCACGAGACCCGTGTCGAGGAGAGGGGGATGCAGTGGAGTGGCGTGTGTGGCTGACAATAGGCGGTGGTGTGGAGAAGCACAGTGGGATAAGATACGTGAAAATGAAAAGTTTTCGTGACGACTCGATGGTTTTCCGAACGGAATCCTAGGCTAACGTGGCAGATCGCTCTTGCTTCAAGATTCGTAACACCATCGAACGACTGCTGGCACGTTCGGGACGAGCACCAGAAACACCGTATGTTCGAGAGTTATAGAATCCGTTGTTTTAAGCTTGTACTTACTTTTTGTTTGTTGTTTTGTTTTAAACATGTGGCATGTATTATCTTTCAAAGGAAATCCTTTACCACATCCTAATAAAACAGATTTAATATAAAAAAATCCTATCCACTTTCAACTTTATGAGTCAGTCACGTTAGGCAAAACTGGAGAAAGTTATACGCAATCTAAAAGGCGACTGTTAGGCGCCGGTCGATCGGCCCAAATTTGGGCCGGTCCCCGCACGAGCGTGGGATATAACCCCTTTAACCGTCCAGATTAATCGCTAACCGCCCTGAAAAACAATGCTGGTTCCAGCAAAAACAATGCTGGTTCCAGCAAAACTTACAAAGGATTCCTGCAAAAACAACTCTGATTGTTGTCGCCCTCTTCCAGCACCGGAGATTGCCGGTTGCAGCTTTCCATCACGACGGTTCCAGCACCACGGGGGGGCGGTTGTAGCATCCCAACACCTAGCGGCACATTGGTCTTCCAGCATCGATAATTGCCGGTTGCATCTTTTCATGTCAACGGTTCCAGCACCGCGGGGTGACGGTTGTAGCATTCCAGCACCGGGCGCGCGTCCGGCACCAGTGATGCGGGTTGCAGAGCGCCATATCGTCGTGTCCAGCACCGTGGCTACTGGTTTGTAGCATCGGCAAGGCGGGGCGGCTAGCCGCACACCCAGCACTGGTGGTCGGCGGGAAAAAGAACAGGGGGAGGAGCTGCTCGCTGTAGTGGGGGATGCAGGGGCGGAGCAGGGGGGGCGAGCAGGGGCTACTGGTTTGTAGCATCGGCAAGGCGGGGCGGCCAGCCGCACATGCAGCACTGGTGGTCGGCGGGAAAAAGAACAGGGGGAGGAGCTGCTCGCTGTAGTGGGGGGTGTAGGGGCGGAGCAGGGGGGGCGAGCAGGGGCCTGCTCCCCCCCCCCCAACGATCGACAATTTTAGTAGGAGCAACTAATAATTATCAACGAGATTCGATCAATATACGTACTCGGCCCCCCTATACTCGAATCCTGGCTCCGCCAATGGGGGATGGGACTCACAACAATAGGCCGGCGATCCGGGCGATGAGGCGGCACTGCTCCGTTGGACAGAAACAGATCGAGTGGAGGGGAACGAAATTAGTGGCTCAGGCATCTCCGGCATATCCCATCAGATAAAGACGAGGAGGATTGGTGACGCGTGGGCAGGTACGTGGCAAAGCAAGGGCGTGACCCGTGCGACCGGCCCAGCGCTTGGGCCGGCCTGCCGGTGTTAAACGTTTCCCAATTGGAAAACAAAAATAATCGGCTCATCAACGGAACCCTTTGGTGTGTTCGCGTCCAAACCAAGGCGAGGCCGACGCAGCCGCGTGCGGAACCGGCCGGAGGCGAGGCTCGGAGGCACCCTGGGAGCGAGGAATCGACTGCCCCGGTGACACAAGGGCGACCGGTTGCGAAGCGAGTACAGCCAACGGCAGCTTGGCCAGCGCAACCAGCGGTGGCGAGTTCAACCAGCCGTGGCTAGGCCAGGGCAACCTGTGGCAGTGGTAGCGGCGGCGCGAAGGAATCAAGCAGCAGTGGTAGAGGCTGTAGCAGAGCAGGGCAAGGTTAACCGCGCTCCTCTCCAGCCCCAACAAGCTCTGCCCACTACCAAGCTCGCCTCCTCCTCCCATCTCATAAGCTTGTGCCCGACGAGATCTCCTCCTCGATTTTTTTTCAAAACTATCATGTTTTTTGTAGCAATTTCGGAAACTATAGCGCAAATTGAAAAAAATGCAAAACTGTGACCCTGTCGGCCTGGAGTTGGCCGAGAAGGCAGTTTTCGGCCAGGTTATGGCCAAGTAGGCTTTTCGGCCGCGCTTGGGCCGAAGACGTGCGTAGCTGGGCCGAAAAGTCTGTGTTGGCGGGGGCCCGGCCGAAAATAGTAGCTTCGGCTACCAGGCGGCCGAAGCGGGCCATTTTCGGCCAACCGGCGACCGAAGTAGGCCTTTTCGGCCAGGCTTCGACCGAAGCTGTTTTCGGCCACGTATCGGCCGAAAAGGTGCGGATAAGCACTGTCTCGCTGCCTCTGTTCTTCATTTCTGTTTCCCTTTCTCTCTCTTAGTTCTTCTCTGTACCTCGCCCCCCCCCCCCCCCCGCGCCGATCTCCTCCATTTGCCATCCATTTGCATATCCAGCCCACAGAATCGGTAGATCATAGCAAATCCCCGCCAGCCTACGGTGTTATTTTTGCTATGGGATAGTTTTTGATGTGTTTGGGGAGGAGCAGCCATTGTGGGGAGGAGGAGCCATGGGGGAAAGGAGGACAGGTAGTAGGTGGTGGTGACTAGTAGCAGCTGCTACAGAGGAGGAGGTGGTGAGGAGGAGGAGGAGGAGGAGCAGGATGGGGGCTGACCGGAGTTGAACCTCCGATCGTCGGGGGCGGCGTTGTCGTTCTCCGGTGGTGCAAATACTTCGCGAGGTGGCCGGTGCCGCTGAGTCGAAGAGAGAAGCAAGAAGCGGACACACGCTTCGAAGGTATAATCACGTCGTCACAAATTTTATCTAAATTGTATAGTTTACACTACAAGAAATATGTCAACTTATGACCACCACTATTGGTCACTGAAAGGTCGCAAATTTCCATTTATGACCTTTTTGTGACCAAAAACAGAAGGTCAAAAGATGGGCGTCGTAAACTGACTATAGCGACCTTTCTTCTGGAATGGTCAAAGACGTTTACGACCAAAATATTACTACTATGGCATTTTGGTCACTAGCAACCTCCCCCAGGCCACGTAGGCATCCAGCGTGGCAAGCTGATGTGGCATAAGATTCAGCCCGGTCCAATTCGATTTTCTACATGGGCCGAGCCCAACAATTCGGCCTTTTCAATATATATTTATTTCTGTTAATTTTCACTAGCTACATGGGCCTGGCCCAGTAATTCGGCCTTTTAAATTTCTTTGCCTATCCCTTTTGACAGTTTTTTTGGTCTTGTTTTTTCTGGGCCATTTCTTTGCTGGGCCTCTCAAGTTTTCCCCTCAAAAATAATTGTTCAATATATCTTGGGCTGGGCCGAAATAATTGATCCAATCCAACTTCTTTTATTATGCCATTGACATTACAACACATCACACTACAAGTTATCTTGGGCCTAGCCCAGTTCCGATACATTTTCAAAGCAACATGAAATATTATAGGAGCCCAAAATATAGTTACATGCATTCATTCTAGCAGTACATATCTTTACATCCAACCAGTAAGTGCCAAACAGAACTATTCTACAACAAAGAAAAGAAAATAGATGACAAGACATCACAGAAGTTCCTATTGTCCTCCTCCTTCAACATTTCAAAACCTTCACCAGGGAGTAGATCAATCATGAGTGAGAAACAATACAGCAGCAAAACAATACAGAAACAATACGGTTGATTATTCAAAGAAATTAAACTAAGTGCAGGTCACCCAAAGCTGAATTTCTTGCAATCCAAACAACACAAACAGTAGGAAGATGGTTGCATAGATACAAATCCATGTGGTAGCAGCAAAATTGGCCAATCTGGACCGCATCTTCTCTGTTTGGTACTAACTAAAGAAACTGGACTTGTTCATACAAATCCCTCTTGAATTCCTTACACAGCCAGGATTTGCATCAAATATTCCTTAATTTAGCGGCATTTGTAAGCAGAGAAAGAGAGGGAGGGAGATGGGGATGCTATGTACCTTGTCCTGAAGTTCCAACGACCAGACCAGAGAGAAGTTGCTCCTCGTCTTCTTTCCTCAGCCCCAAATTTGCCTGCAATAACCACAATTCATTGCATCAACCAACGATCTGATCTCACAAGCGATCTGATCTCACAAGCCCCACCCAGGTGGTGGACTGGTGGTAGTACAGCAGCTAGAAGGCTCATCACTCACCGGTTGAAAAGCTCGACCCGGTACTCCATCTCCTTCTCCACCATCCCGAACATCTGCATCGCACAACCACCACCATCAATTGACCTCAATCACAAGCTCGAAATCGAAGAGGAAGGCATATACACACAAAAAAGAACATGAAAATTCCAGAAAAAGGTGACTGGTCAGAGAATGAATGTCAGCAGCAACCTTAGAATGAATGATTGATATCCTAGAAGTTGTAAACTGGAAGCCAGAGAAGCTACTAGTCAGGTTAGTTTCCACAGGTTAATTAGTTTCAAGTTCTGAAACTGAATGCATGGGGTCGAGTATCAGTATTCTGTGTAAATTAGTCATATGATGTACCTGTAGTTACGCAATGATTTTGCTCATGTTAGATAGCATGTACTTCTATACGAGAGAAAGAAGGATTGCTAGCAAATCTGCTACATTTTATTGTGCAATGTCAGTCAGTTTGTGTAGCTAAACTGCCAACAACGAACCAACCAAGTGCATATATACTGCTCGTGAGCATGACCAATTTTTTAATCAGACAAAACCAAATATGTTGCAGAATTAACATGGCAGCAGAGCAAACCAATACAGCTTGCAACTAATAAGCACATGATATTGCTTGGCAAAAGAAGCCACCAGGATCCAAGTAGATCTAGATTTACAGGTGCAATCTTCAATAACTATTAAAGCCATAATTACCACTACAACGAACACAAACAGAATTATGTACAGATGGAGCAACGGAGTCTATCGACTTGCCATTCAAAATCTAACAGACCAACTGGTTTGAACACTAGGCAAAGTAAGACAGAAACAAGTAAATCGGCACAGAAATAAGATAATCAGGTCCATATATTTAAGTCAAGCAGGGAGCATGGAGCAACAATAGCCTTCCCACTTCTGTCTTGTCCATGCCAGGAGCTTGCTAGCGTTCGAAACCAGCAGTTTCTATAACAAGTAACTGAAACTATGTAAATGTAAAGAAAAAGAAATCTAAAGGTGTATGAGAATACATCAATCAGATTCAGGATTCGGCTATACCTCCTCGGACAAACTTTTAGATGGTGACTTGTCAACATTGATGGGTGGCAGCATGGACCGGCGAGCACCCGCGAAGAGAGGAGAAGACGTCGCCGCAGCGTGCTGTGGGCAACAACCCGTTTCTCCTCATGCATCGCATAGTTGAATACAAATAATCAAGCTACACAATATTACTATTCGCATATGCAACAATTCACTGCAAATCACAGTAATATATATACCTGTTCAGTGAGAACAGCATAGGTTTGCCCTTTGGACTCCAAAAGAATCAACACAGCAACAGCAGGCCCTCTTGCAAAGACAGTCCCTGGAATCTAAATATATTGTAGATCAATAAGATGAACGAAAATCCACAATACATACTAATTTTAAAAGGTAAGATAGAGTACCGATGATTATTTAGGAACTGTCTAGAACAAAGATTTCGCGAGCATGTCAATTAACTAGCTCTAAATCCATCATGCTAACACAAACGATTTGGCAAACCCTGGTGAAGCACATATACTGCCTGCCCTGGTCTACCGCGGCTCCTCACCCGGTTCTATCATATCTGCACCTACCTTATGGTCTCCACTTACTCATACTCCAAACCCTGTTTGTGTCTAAGCAATCTTAACATAGATAACAAACTAGACATGACAAGGTCACATCTATTTTAGTTGGAGAAACACCTTAAAATTGTATGAATCGCAAATTGTTACTACTGCCAGTAAAAGGAGATAGAATCCTGGGACATTGTGATCACCTTGGCTTTGGTTTCCTCGTCGACGATGTCGGCTTTGAACTTGAGGAACCCCACGCGCTGACCAAACATGTCCACCCCCTGCAACACATCGCGGAGTATATTTCAGATGCGCCGTCGACAGACAGATTCCCCGAGGAAATCGTACCAGCTCAAACATTTCGATTCAGAGGGAGGGGGAAGCACTAGGACCGCACCTAGATGAGGATCTGCCGGAGGCTGAGCTTCCCGTGGGCGAGCAGGCCCTTCTCCATCTGCAGGTTCTCCAGCCACCGCTGGAACAGCGCCGAGTCCAGCGCCTTCCTGAAGTCCGTCTCGGCTGCGTCGGGGCCGGCGACTGGGCAGGCGCGGGCAGGGGCGGTGCGAGGAAGCCGGGCATGACGGGCAGGGCCAGCTGCTGCTGCTGCTGCGCGGGGCGCGCCGCGGGGCCTTCCCTGCTGAGCTCGACGACGTAGCGGCCCCGCGCGACGCGCCGGAGCCGCGTGCGGACGACGCAGGCGGACGCACGGGCCGCCGTCGCCGGATCAACGCGGAGGCGAACGCTGGGGCGAGGCACCCGGCGCCGGCGCCCGTCGCCGCCATCTGCAGGACCCGCAGAAAACAGAAGGAGGCGGGCGGAGGAGGTTGGGACGGATGGTGGATCGCCCCGCTCGGAGCGCGCCTCGGCTCTCTCGAAGCCTCTCGCTGCTGGGGAAGGAGCACGGGCGGCGGGAGTGCTGCCGCGGGCATGGATGGATGGTTGGATTGATGGAGGCCGGTGGTTGCAGGTGGCCTCGTTCCCGACGAGATCGAGCTGGGATGTGGCCATGGACGTGCGGTTTGGTTGGGTGAGGGAAGGGGAGGGGTGAGAGAAGTAGGGCGTGCGGGAGGCCATGGACGGCGGCCAGCTCCGCCGGAGGGAGGTGCCAGCGGCGATCTGGAAGGGAGGAGGCAGCTCTCTCTCTCCGTCGGGCAGCGAGGAGATCTGGAAGGGAGGAGGCAGCGAGGAGATGGATGGGTTGGTGTGGGGGTGGGAAAGAAAGGAGGCGGGGGGGGTGGATGGAAAATGACCAGCTAGGGTTTTGGGGTTGGTGTGGACAGCCGTTGCATCCACGAGCATCCGACGGCGTATGATGCACGATCCGCGTGAAGAGTCTACAGACCAATCAGAATGCAGTATGATGCTATAACCATCTAAATTGGTCATAGTTGTTTAAAAATAATATGTTAAAGTCATGACAGCTATTTTATGACCTGAGAAATTCAAAAAGAAAATAGAAAACCTTCTCATTGTGTCACCAAAATGTGAACGAGTTTTCAGAAAAAAATAACAAACATGAAAAAAGATAAATATCTTCAAAAAGGTGTAGTGAGACATGAGTTTTTTTGCAAAAATAAACATTTTTCATTTTTCGAGTGCCCAAAAGGAGGTATTTTGTGAAGGACCTCCCAAATAATTGTTGCAAAATCGGACCAAATCATTTTTCTAAAATACTAGGCCATATTTAATGCACAATTGACAAAATGGTTGGGTGTCAAAAGTTTTGATCCACCTCTGGTGAAAAAGACAAATTTCCGCCGATTCAGTTGGAAGCGGGTCAAATTTGAACTGTAGGTGCCTCATAGTTTGCTATTTACTTTTTCCAAAAATCATTTCTAGGTACATAAGTACCTATTTAATCAGAGAAACGCCAAAAAAATTCCAAGATTCAACCACTAGCTAGGAACGGTCATTCCCGCCGTTTTGACCGCATTTTGAAACGGGCATAAATAATTCAAAAAAATTCAAAAAATTGGGAAACCTTCTCATTGTGTCATTATATGTGGCCAAGTTCCCAGGAAAAATAACAAACTTGTAATACGGCAATTATTTTAAGAAAGTGTTCTCAGAAACGAGCTATCACGTGTGGAGATCAATGGCTTTCAAGCCAAATGATCAAATCTTATGGCCACATTCATGGCATAGTTTGTTCAAATGATCTCATACTGTGCACAAGAGTGCATATTGGAATGGCAAACAATGTTGCCTAAGGAAGTTTTCATTTTCTTTGGACGAAAAAACCATTTTCCATTTTTCGAGTGCCCGAAAGGAGGTTTTTTTGTGAAGGACCTCCCAAATAATTGTTGCAAAATTGGACCAACTCATTTTTCTAAAATACTAGGCCATATTTAATGTACAATTGACAAAATGGTTGGGTGTCAAAAGTTTTGATCCACCTCTGGTGAAAAAGACAAATTCCCGCCGATTCAGCTGGAAGCGGGTCAAATTTGAACTATAGGTTCCTCATAGTTTGCTATTTATTTTCTCCAAAAATCATTTCTAGGTACATAAGTATCTATTTAATCATAGAAACACCAAAAAAATACCAAGATTCAACCACTAGCTAGGAACGGTCATTCCCGCCGTTATGACCGCATTTTGAAACGGGCATAAAAAATTCAAAAAAAATTAAAAAAAATTGGAAAACCTTCGCATTGTGTCATTATATGTGAACAAGTTTCCAGGAAAAATAACAAACTTGTAATACGGCAATTATTTTAAAAAAGTGTTCTCAGAAACGAGCTATCAAGTGTGGAGATCAATGGCTTTCAAGCCAAATGATCAATCTTATGGCCACATTCATGGCATAGTTTGTTCAAATGATCTCATATTGTGCACAAGGGTGCATATTAGAATGGCAAACAATGTTGCCTAAGGAAGTTTTCATTTTCGTTGGACGAAAAAACCATTTTTCATTTTCCGAGTGCCCGAAATGAGGTTTTTTTGTGAAGGAACTACCAAATAATTGTTGCAAAATTGTACCAAATCATTTTTCTAAAATACTAGGCCATATATAATGCACAATTGACCAAATGGTTGGGTGTAAAAAGTTTTGATCCACCTCTCGTGAAAAAGACAAATTGTCGCCGATTCAGCTGGAAGCGGGTCAAATTTGAACTGCAGCTGCCTCATAGTTTGCTATTTATTTTTTCCAAAAATCATTTCTAGTTACATAAGTATCTATTTAATCATAGAAACACCAAAAAAATTCCAACATTCAACCACTAGCTAGGAACGGTCAAGCCCGCCGTTTTGACTGCATTTTGAAACGGGCATAAAAAATTCAAAAAAAATCAAAAAATTGGAAAACCTTCGCATTGTGTCATTATATGTGACCTAGTTTCCAGGAAAAATAATAAACTTGTAATACGGTAATTATTTTTAAAAAGTGTTCTCAGAAATGAGCTATCAATTGTGAAGATTCATGGCTTTCAAGCCAAATGATCAATCTTATGGCCACATTCATGGCATAGTTTGTTCAAATGATCTCATATTGTGCACAAGGGTGCATATTGGAATAGCAAACAATGTTGCCTAAGGAAGTTTTCATTTTCGTTGGACGAAAAAACCATTTTTCATTTTCCGAGTGCCCGAAATGAGGTTTTTTTGTGAAGGAACTACCAAATAATTGTTGCAAAATTGGACCAAATCATTTTTCTAAAATACTAGGCCATATATAATGCACAATTGACCAAATGGTTGGGTGTAAAAAGTTTTTATCCACCTCTCTTGAAAAAGACAAATTTCTGCCGATTCAGCTGGAAGCAGGTCAAATTTGAACTGCAGCTGCCTCATAGTTTGCTATTTATTTTTTCCAAAAATCATTTCTAGTTACATAAGTATCTATTTAATCATAGAAACACCAAAAAAATTCCAAGATTCAACCACTAGCTAGGAACGGTCATTCCCGCCGTTTTGACTGCATTTTGAAACGGGCATAAAAAATTCAAAAAAAATCAAAAAATTAGAAAACCTTCGCATTGTGTCACTATATGTGACCAAGTTTCCAGGAAAAATAATAAACTTGTAATACGGTAATTATTTTTAAAAAGTGTTCTCAAAAATGAGCTATCAAGTGTGAAGATTCATGGCTTTCAAGCCAAATGATCAATCTTATGGCCACATTCATGGCATAGTTTGTTCAAATGATCTCATATTGTGCACAAGGGTGCATATTGGAATAGCAAACAATGTTGCCTAAGGAAGTTTTCATTTTCGTTGGACGAAAAAACCATTTTCCATTTTTCGAGTGCCCGAAAGGAGGTTTTTTTGTGAAGGAACTACCAAATAATTGTTGCAAAATTGGACCAAATCATTTTTATAAAATACTAGGCCATATTTAATGCACAATTTACAAAATGGTCTGGTGTAAAAAATTTTGATCCACCTCTCGTGAAAAAGACAAATTTCTGCCGATTCAGCTGGAAGCGGGTCAAATTTGAACTGCAGCTGCCTCATAGTTTGCTATTTATTTTTTCCAAAAATCATTTCTAGTTACATAAGGACCTATTTAATCATAAATACATGGTTTGGTGGCGATACGTCGAGGTTTGGGCGGTGGCCGAGGGCCCCAACTCTAGAGCGCGTAAACTCGCATGCCCGCCGCGTGGTCACCGCGTGACCGTGGCGTTGCCATGTGTTCTGGGCGGCCTAGGCATGTCTAGTGGGTTGGGCACTCCCCAGGTTGGTTCTAGGAAGAAAATTACAACATAAGATTCTCACGAGGAGACCAATCGATGCTCAAACATGAATTAGCAGCCAAGTGTTTGATTAGCGGTACGGGAAATGTACATGGCTAATGGGCGTGAGTTTTGGCTGAGGATGATCAGTTACTAAGAAGACCGTTTAGACAAATTTTCAGCTCAAAAGGAGGAGCCTAGGTGGTACTTGCTTTGCAAACCACCACACTGGACATAAATACGAATGTTGAAGCTCGGCTCAAAATAATGAATGGATTGAGCTGGCATTTGGTGGAGGATGGTTATTTGGGCATAGGAAAGCACTGTAGAAAATGGATACTATTTGGACATCCCAAAGTGGTACTTCCTTCACAAACTGCTACTCTGAACAGAATAGGAAAATGAATATTTTTGAATTATTTTTGAACTCGGCAAGGAAGGTTTTTACATATTTGATGAAGATGTGACCCAAAGAATTTATGAGATTTTTTTGGGAATTTTGGGAATGACAGAAATATAGGTTGCTTCACAACCTAGGGCAAAAACTGCCACATGGACATGACACATAGGCAAAACTGATGAGGTGGCGCCTAGTCATAGCAACCCACCACAATTTACAAGGCTATGACCATCTATATTGGTCGTTAACAACTAGAAATAAGGCAGCGGACTAGCGCTGTTAGCTTTATGACCATTTCATGTAAGGAAATTATGACCTTTCTGACCAAAATGGTCACAATGGTTTAGGGTTTGGAGCCCCTCGAACAGTTTTTGACCAATTGGTCTCAAATGGTCATAAATCTATGACCAATTCTTCCAGGGTCACTGACAGAAGGTCATAAGTTGACATATTTCTTGTAGTGTTAGTTAGTGTATATAAGTCATATTGTGAATTTTAGTGTTAATATATTTGTGGAGGCATTTTAGCGCATAGTTCGTGTAGCGGATAATATTAGTGTCCATTGTGATTAATGAGAAGATGGCAATGTCTGACAGGTGAAAATGTCTGAATCAGTAAAGCTGAATGTTTACTACGACGCTGGTAATGTTCGATATAATGAGTTGGGGGTTGATCTTAGCGAGTTTAAAAATGGCGTCATGACACTAGCAGACCCGGATAGACTGGACATTAGACAGTTGAAGTACTGGTTGACAACTAGTTTCGGGCTAGATCCTGAAGTATGTTCCGTCAGTATTCATGCATTGTGGACCAAATCTTGTAAAAATGTAAAGTGGGAGTTGATGCCGGTAGATAGGAGCCAGCATTGGTTGTCCTTGTTAAGACGGTGTCGAGACCGTAGAATCCACCCATATGCACTTGTGCAACCTGTGTCGAAGGAGGTGAATACCGTACAAGTACACAGGGGGTATGAAACCGGTCAGGGCAGTGAAGTGGCGACCGAGATTGTTTTATCCGGGTCACAGCCACAAGATGTGTATGCTAGCCAACCCGAGAAAGAGTCGGAGTACGTGCCACACAATGTTTGTGGTCCTGATACTGGGCAGAGTAGCCAGTCGATAATATTAGCTGGTTCTGGTTTTGCTGATGGGGATGAGGAAGGGGATGAAATGTAGAGGGTGATGGAGGAAGAGGACGAGGATGGATTGGTGGAGGAACTGGATTCTGAAAATTCTGAGGATGAAGTGGAGGTACCGATTCCTTCTGCATGGGAGCAGGACATATCCACCGGCCTTACGGTCAACGATGGCCATGAGACTCCATGGCAGTATAATCTGAACCAAGTACAGATAGGGGCTATGTTTGATACAAAGAAAAAATTGAAGTATGCGGTGATAAAGTGGGCTATGTCTACGCAGAGGGTTTTCCGGACACACATATCAAGTCCAACAAACTATACCGTGAAATGTGTTGAAACAAGTTGTCCTGGGAAGGTGCACGGGCACGTGCCGAAGTATGACATCCACTGGGTTGTCACCATTATCGTCCCACATAATTGTGTGAGGAAGAATCTGCTGGTGAAGTATCCGAACCTGACTTCAAGTCTCATTGCGCAACTCATGTATACTGAGATAGTAGAGAAAAAAGATATGGAAGCAAAACACATCCAGACAACAGTGAAGGTCAGATGGAATTATGTCATTCCTTATGGGAAGGCTTGGAGGGCTAAGCAGAAGGCTATGGAGGAAAGGTTTGGGACGTTCTTCGACTCATATGATAATGTTGTCCGTCTCCTGGGCATACTGAAGGAGAGGAATCCCGGCACTTATGTGAACGTACAACACATGAGGTTGCTGAGTATACCAGATTTCAAGGTGTTGAAACGAGTGTTCTTCTCTTTTGGTATGTGCATCGAAGCTTTCCGGCATTGTCCTCCTGTTATGTTTGTGGATGGTACATTCCTGACCGGTCAGTATAGAGGGCAAATCCTGACTGCTATTGGTGTGGACGGGAATAACCAAATCATCCCACTTGCCATGGCATTTGTGGAGGGTGAGAACTTTATCAGCTGGGTATGGTTCTTCCACCAAGTGAAAATTGCCATCGTGAAGGACCGACCAAACGTGTGTGTCATTCATGACAGACATGCTGGTATATTGAAGGCCGTGAAGACACTTCGTAATCCAACAGATGACGAACCAACACCTTGGAGGGACTTGCAGAGCCGGTGGTGCATGCGCCATCTTGGGGCTAATTTTTTTCTCACATTTCAAGAACAAGCGGTTGATGAACTTGTTCAAAAAATTATGCAAGCAGAGCCAGCAGCGCAAATACGAATTTATTTGATCAAAACTAGATGAGTTTACTAAGAAGCAGGTTCGTGCGAGGAAGAAAATGGAAGAAGATCAAGTTAAATTAGCAGCACTCATCGCGGAGCTAGAGGAGCCAGTAGGTCTTTGTGACTTGCCAGCAATTGACCCTCCTAATACTAGGAGAAAGAAGGGAAGGGCAATAAAGAATTTTTCTGAGTGGATAGAGAAAGAGCCTCCAGTGAATTGGTCTTTGCTGCATGACACACATGGAGCTAGGTATGGCCACATGACAACCAATCTTGCAGAGGTGTATAACTTTGTGCTGAGAGGGAATAGAGCATTGCCACTCACAGCTATTGTGGAGGCTGTATTCCATGGCACTTTGAGATATTTCAGAGAAAGGCACGAGTTAGCAAAGAAGCATATTGAAGATAATCAGAACACACCTTATTGTAGCCGTGTCATGGAATACATGGCAAAGAAGATAGAGAAAGCAAAGAAGCACACTGTCAGACTCATAGGGAATCAAGAAAGGAGGTATGAGGTTCAGCTTCCTACCGATGGTTTTGGTTCTAGAAATGAGGTGAAGACACACGAGGTAAAAATTGGAACGGAATTTTATCCAACGCGTGAGTGTACATGCAACAAACCGAAGTTGTTGCACCTACCTTGCTCTCATGTGTTGGCTGCATGTGGCCAAATTGAGTTGGATGCTATCTCCTTCGTGTCCCCGTACTATTTAAAAGAGGCAGTGCTCAACACCTGGACAGGCGAGATGACAGGGTTTAGAGTCGTCGGCAATTTCAACAAGGTAAACGACGGTGAGAGAGTATACATCCCGCATCCAGACCTTCAGCGAACAAGTAGGGGCAGACGAAAGGCCCGTCGCATCCGGAACGGTATGGACCAGTCTGAAGCTGGTGGAGCAACCAGACAATGTTTGTTATGCGCGACTTATGGGCATAGGATGAAATATTTTCCCGACCTGAACAAAGATGGTGCTTCCGCATCGACGAGTGCTTCCACATCGACGGCTGCGACAACAGGAGCAAGAGGCGGACGTGGTCGTGACAGTCGAGGCCGAAGGGGCGGACGAGGAAGAAATAACTCACAAGCTATATAATGTGTCGTAGTGGGTTTTAATATGTAATATGTCAGGACTATGTTTTAATTTGTAATATGTCAGGACTATGTTTTAATTTGTAATATGTCAGGACTATGTTTTAATTTGTAGTATGTCAGGACTATGTTTTAATTTGTAATATGTCAGGACTATGTTTTTATTTGTAATATGTCAGGACTATTGTTTAATTCGTAATATGTCAGGACTATGTTTTAATTTGTAATATGTCAGGACTATGTTTTTATTTGCACCTGAGATTTGTTGTTTGAATTGCATATATGTCTTTGTATCCGTTGCTTAATGGTAACATCGATAGAAAGCACCGGGGCGCCCTATTGGAAGCGGGCAACAACTTAGACGTGTTGGTCACTCGTACCCCAAAGACTAACTGGCTGATACACGATTCATGGGTTGATAGGTATGTGTGCATATAATGGAGTCCATATAATGACTTACTATGTTTGACATACTTTTCATAGCCGCTAACAATCTTTTTATTTTGTAGGTTAAGTTGGGCTGGACTTCTACCCTTGGCACGGCTGGTTGAGGGTACATTGGATGAGTGGATTGATGGTTCGGACTTAGATGAGGCAGGTGAACCAATGCAGTTACACAAGAGGCAAGTGAAACGTTTCTCTTACGACAAGTCACTCCTTACCTGCTTAGTAGATAGATGGAGGCCAGAGACACATACGTTTCACTTTCCATGGGGAGAGATGGCGCCTACTTTACAGGATGTGTCTTACTTGTTGGGATTACCTTTGGCCGGTGCTGCCATAGGTCCCTTAGAGGCAGAATCCGGGTGGCAAACAGCGATGCAGACCCGTTTTTTGGCTGCGGTCCCGACTGCTAGGGCCATAGACAACGATCCTCATGGACCTCTTTTTAGATGGTTGAGCCAGTTTTAGGTAACCATCACCGGCCCCTAGAGGCATATATTCTTTGGCTGTTCGGCAAGACGATGTTTACGGAGAACCACGTGACCACTGTCGATGCACGACTCATCGGTATTGCACGAGAGATAGCTGACGCACGTTGCCCTGCGGATATTCTACAGAGGAGTTTTGGTTATGCTGTGTTAGCGGCTATGTACAGAGGCCTGTGCAAAGCTTGCTTGTTGAAGTCTAGAAAATCTGGTGTTGTTGGATGTCCATTATTGTTGCAGCTTTGATCATACGAGAGATTCCGTATTGGACGACCCTATGTCTACGTTGATAAACCTTTTGGTTTGGAGGACTTAGCTGGGGCTTATGTGCCTACTATCGGCGACTTACCTACTATGGGATCTATTTGGGCACGGCGAGAGGTACTTTTATATTAAGTAACAATTAATTCAATTATTTCTTTCCATTCAATAATATTACTAATGCTTATTTGTTGTCATGCACAGAGACAGTTTGCGCATAGTCAGGTTAGGGGATGCTACCCGTCCTTCACGGCGCAGTTTGATAGTTTGCGCGAGGATCAAGTTATCTGGGAGCCATACTCGGCTCAGGCTATATCATCGAGGTACCCAGTTGGGATTTCTGGATTGTGCACTAGAGATCGACACTTTTGGATGACCAAGGCCAAGTTGGTGTTTGATGTGACCGTTGAGGAGATGTCTCTTCATAGGGTAATGAGACAGTTCGGTCTATATCAAGAGCCTGAGATTCCAGATATTCCACACTTGCCAGACCGCGTGCACAAGTAAGTACTAATACTATTTTAGTTGTCAGCTCTACATTCATAATATACCTAATCATGTATCGCGCATGTCAATATCAGGGACAGTCGCCTAGGAGGAAACAAGTCCATGGCTTATTGGCTTAACAGCATTACCCCTTACGTTGACGAATGGACTACCGCTGCGACAAATATCTGGGGTGAGGTTCGGCCCTTTAACTAGGAAAAGTTCGGGTTGTATCTGCAGTGTTACAGGCATACAACGAGGATCTACTTGGTTCCATCAGCTGCTCCTGATCAGATCGAAGCCCCTCTCACCAGCGATATGTACCCAACTGCCTCTATTGTGGGAACCAGACACCATGCGATAAATGCCTTGGTTCTCATATGTTAAGTCTTTTGTTAATCTGGACATATTCGCTTGGGTGTCTATTCGTGGTGTCTATCATACAACGAGGATATAATTGGTTAACTCTTCATGTACAAGGTGACTTGACAGTGCAGGCGCGAGAGGAGGTTTCCGCTTTAATGCGGCGCTTTCAGAGGGGAGAAACTATCCCACTGCGAGAGGGCGCCTCATGGTTGAGGCGTCTTGGTGACAAGCTACGCGGGATTTACGCAGCTGTTACGTGTAGACGGTCTTCGGATATTGCACTTCCTCCTCCAGCACATCGTCCGCCACGTCCCTCTGTACAGCATTCAGAACCACGACCCTCTGTGCACCGTTCGCAACCACGACCCTCTGTGCACCATGCAGAACCTCATCCTTCACAGCCAGGGAGCTCTTCCTGGCATGAGCCACCTCCTTCACAGCCAGGGAGCTCTTCCTGGCATGAGCCACCTCCTTCACAGCCAGGGAGCTCTTCCTGGCATGAGCCACCTCCGTCACAACCAGGGAGCTCTTCCTGGCATGAGCCACCTCCTTCACAGCTAGGGAGCGCTTACTGGCATCAGCAGATGGAACTAGGTAACACTACTCACTAAATTCTTTTCAACAGTGTAGTAATCGTTCTTGCATTCTCAGCAGTCACTTATGCTTACTGGTGGTGCTTCGTTCATGCATTTATATCAATTTTACATGTTTTACTTTACCGCAAGCGGCAACCAGTCGCAACCGTTCATGCATTCAGAGCAGTCACCGATCCTTAGTGGTGGTGCTGATTACTTTGAGGGCGACCGCGAGGATGATTACCAAGCTACAATCATTTATGGCTTTTCGCAGACAGTGTTTCACACTCCACCACCACCACCGACGCAGGAGACACAGACCGTGACAGACGAGGTTAACTATGGTCGTGGTTATCGCGAGCCTCGTCCACCGCCTCAGCGCTTATCGCCTTCCGGTCCTCGCCCGAGGAAGACCCAAACTCGTCATCGTCCCCCGCAGTGATATGCTTATCTATCTATGTATGACTCATTATCTATGTTAGTTTCAGACTATTCGCAGTTGTGTGTCAGTATTTATGTATGAGACATGCTTCATGTATGTGTTACTATCGCACTTCCTTCTATCTGATCAGGAGACATATATTGTTTTATGTATGCGAGAGACATATTACTATTAATTCGCATTGTTATTCCAGTTACATTTCCAAATAGACTACAACCAATAATTAAGATACAAGTACATCTGAATTAAACAGTGCGGCTGAACTTGTGCAATACATCTTACATACTACAAAATGAAATTCAGATAGAACATAATTCCCTACAATAATACAATACAAACTAATAATGCAAATACATCTGAATTAAACGGTATAACTTGGATACATCTTACATACTACATGAAGTCATCATTGTCATCCTCCGTTGATGCAGCCCTCTTGCCCTTCGACGATGCGGTCCTCTTGCCCTCCGTCCATGCAGAACTCTTTCCCTTACTGGATGCAGAACTCTTGCCCTTCGAGGATGCAGAACTCTTGCCTTTGGACGATGCAGAACTCTTGCCCTTCGACGATGCAGAACCCGGAAGCGGCGGCATGAAGATATCTTCGTCGTCCTCGCTCTCCTCAGTCCATAAAAATGTATTCTTTGCTGCAGTCCTTCTGAAAGTTTCACTCTTCGGCTCCACTACCTTCTTCCACCTTTCATGCAACCTAAGAAGTTCTTGACGTACCTCCTCATAGGTCCTTTCAGGCCACCCAGACCTACGTAATTGGTGAGCCAACTCATTCATTATGGTGTCACTACCAGTGAGTTCGTCTCATGGAACTATCCTATTGTCTATCCTGAAATCGGTAACTAGACTCAGAAGAGTGCTGCTCATCCCAGGGTGAAAACTACGATCGAATGGATAATGGGACATCTCGACTACACTACACTGGAATGCTTATCCACCTTCGCCTGAAGGGGGTTTTATAGATACAGAGGAGAAAATGGCGGGAAACAATAACTGCGGTATGGCGGGAAAGGGTTGCCGGGAAAATAAGGCGGGAAGGGATTGGCGGGAAACGGGTGGCGGGACATATGGCGGGAAGGGGTTGGCGGGAAACGGGTGGCGGGAACATATAGCGGGAAGGGGTTGGCGGGAAACGGGTGGCGAGAAAATACATTTCAGCATGAGCCATGCAACTTCGGCCTACACGAGACCAAAGAGTACTTTTCGGCCTAGACTTGACCAAAAAGTCTATTTCAGCCTAGAGTTGACCAAAAAGTACCTTTTTGGCCAGGTACCCCACTCTTCGGCCAAGAGATGACCGAAAACACTACTTCGGCCTAACTGTGGCCGAAAAGTACTACTTCGGCCAAATGATGGCCGAAAACTACTACTTCGGCCAAAAGATGGCCGACGGGCTACTAGTTTTGATTTTTTTTGCATTACGTTCTATAGTTTCCGAAAATGCTATAAAATATATCATAGTTTTGAAAAAAAAATCCTCCTCCTCACGGTCAAACACCAGCACAGGCTTCAGCCCCGTAAGCACGGTCTCCGCTCTGTCCTTCCCTCCCTGTCTCTCCATTAATTTGCTAGCATTACAGGATTAGCTAGATCATGCACCCTAACTGTTTGTGGAAATGTAGAAATAAAATATGCAGTACTCTCCTTTCTGATTTGATAACTGGGCTGGCTAGTATAATGTTACTGCACATTTTGGATACATTATGTAAGTACATTGATCTCTCTGAAGTTGCGGCTCTAGATAAATTGCAGTGGTCTCATAGCACGAGGATGTGCTTTGGTCGATGAGTTTCTCGTGCTAGGATGCAAACCTGAAACAGCTCCCGGCTAGGATTCTAGGGGATTGCCTTTGCATCTGAATGCACGTTCAAGGCCCCCTGCCAAATTGAGGGAAGGTCTTTTTATAGAAAATATAGGATGACTAATGTGTTGTATTGATCTGACCCTCATAGGGTATTTATAGAGTACAATAAAAGGGAGAGAGACTTGGACTAGAGGACAAGTCATACATGGTTTAAACATATCCTATCTCTAACTTCTAATCCCTAAATTGTCATATTTATACTTCTAACATCCCCCCTCAGTCATAGCGGGAGTGAAGCGGACGATTCCGACTGAATTTGAAGTCTTGCGCTTCTGTCGCCTTCTCCGTTGCGCCATCATCAATTGTGTCTCTCATAGGTCGACACCTAGGGCGGTGGCTGCCTCTTGTGGTGCCTCCCTTTTCTCCCCTTTATTCCCTATCACAGTCACAGCGGGAGTGGCGTGGACGATGGTGACGACGTGGACGTTGTTGACCGGAGTTGTTGCTGAAGAGTAGTTATAGACGTAGCCCTGTATGTCGATATCGATGTAGCCGATCATGGTGATGTAGTTGTGGTCGATGTTGTCGTGGTTGATGGTGTAGTCGTCGTGGATGATGAAGCCGCACGAAGCCAGAGGCGCAAAAAAAAAACCTATGACGAAGCTGCAGACGTGGACAATGCAACTTGCGGATGTCAGAGGGTGTCGTCGGCGGTGAGTCCACCGGTTTTGCCAAGATCGGAGGAAACCCATCAAGCACACATCGGTTTTGCCAGGACCGTGTGGCCATGTAAGGGTGGTCAATGTGTGACGCCGTGTCAATGCAGTTGTGACATTGTGGATGACGCGGTCGATGCCGTCGTCGAGGTCACGTCTTGCAGTTATACTGTCAGAGGACGCTTCAGATGTCCATCTTGTGAACGGGGCGGTGGCGGCTGTGTTGACGACGGGGGTGGTGATGATGACCACTTGATGAAGACTTTGACAATGACGTGCAGGTGATGACGTTGTCACAGCATGTCGATGATGATGCGTCGCTGCAAGGCGTCGCTCGGCGACGAAGTGTCATGTCGTCGCAGTGTAGACGCACTGCTCGGTGTAGAGGCTCTTGGACGGCTGCAACATTGCGTGGGTCGCTGTGTCATTGGAGCGTATCGACGGGTACATAGATCTGCTGATTTGCTGAACATACATGTATGCATATCTTCAAGTGGAGCCTCTTGTGGTCTTGTACACGTACTCGGCCGTGAGCCCAGATGGAGCCTGGATCCCATGCATGCCGCCGTGGTGCATGCGTGTGTGCTGCTGCGCCCACGAGACGCGCTGGACTCGGCTCCCTGTTCACGAGAGGCGCCGGAGTCGTGGCCGGGAGCTTCGCAAGTTTGCATGCCCGATCAGATCGATCTGCCTGGTGAGGCATATTTGTGTGGCCCTCCCTGCCGCTCGGAGTAGCGTTGGATGCGCCGGGTGGAGCCGCTGATCGCTGAGAGATCACATACGCGATGGAAGCCGCGGGAGTTTTGCCCTCCCATGATCGGGCGGTACGCGTCGTTGTCGGAGATGCAGGCTCATGGGAGGTGCGGCGTCTTGAGCATGTCGATGGAGCTTCGCGCCGGGAGATCGAGACGATGCGTCGTGCGTAACGCCCTTGGTTGGCTGCTCGTCTTGATCTCCGCTGCCACACAAACGTCGTGCTTGTTTTTTCTTGCCTCACGGTCACTGGATTCGAGGTTGTCAGATTTATTTGTGGCTACAAGAAATTAAACTAACGGAATTCTGAAAACTGAGAGATTTGATCTATTCTAATCTAATCGACCTTTGATGGACGTGGTGCAAAGTTCTAGGGTCGGCGTCGTGATACTAACCGCTCTAATACGATGTAGAAAATATAAAATGACTAATGTTTCTGTGTTGTGTTGATCTGACACTCATAGAGATATTTATAGAGTACAATGAGAGAGAGATTTGAAGTAGAGGACAAGTCATACATTGTTTAAACCTATCCTATCTCTAACTCCTAATCTCTAAATTTTGTGATACTTCTACGAAAAAACTAACGTCCACACGTGTGGGCGTTTGCACATCGCCCACACGCTTCCATTACCATTCATTTTGCCAGTATCAACAGATGACATCAGCAGAAATCTTTTTGGTTTTTGGCTTAAAAATGTTTTATCTCTTAATTAAAAAAGCGAATTAAAAATCCAATTTCACCATTAAATCCGTCTCGACGAGATCTTCAAAACTAGACCCCATGTTGATATGTTTCAACAAAAAAAATTTGTCCAAAAGTTGCCATGATGTTTACACTGTAGTTGCCATGGTGCTTAAACTAAAGTTGCCATGTGGCAATTTTAGTTTGTAGCTCATGGCAATTTTAGTTTTTGATGATGGCAATTCCAGTACTTTGACCATGAAAATATTTTTTTGCATGAACCATGGCAATTTTAAGTGCATGTATCATGACAATTTTAGTTTATGGTGCATGGCAAGTCTAGTTTCTTAATTCTCCATTTTATAATATGTCAAAAATTACTTTTTAATATAGAAGAAAATAGCTGAAATATAACATGGCAATTTTAGTGTAAACATCATGGCAATTCATGTGCAATAGACATGGCTACTTTTAACAAAAAACAATTTCGTCGAAATATATTGATATGAGATCTAGTTTTAAAGATCTCGTCGCGAGGGATTTAATGGTGAAAACGGATCTTCAATCGGATTTTTTCATTTAAGATATAAAATAGTTTAAAAACTGAAAATTCAAAAAGTTTTTCACATGCATGCATGCGGTGACATGGCGTAGTCTGTATGTTATAGGGCGTGTGGCGGGTTTGGCTCTCACCACACGTGTGGGCGTTAGTGTTGTCCTACTTCTAACACTTTTTACTAGCTTCGAAATACCTGCAGGTTCTCTATGGGGTCCTCGGAAACTAAGGCCCTAAATAAAATGCAATTGTCTCATAGTACGAGCATACTCTTTGGTCGATGAGTTTCTCACCGACCAGTTTCTTCACAGCCTTGCCTTCAGTGACCTCCATATTTGTTATTCACTACTAGGAAAAGTGCTATAGATGGATGGGCACTAATGGCGCACCTGTCAGGTAGTACGCCACTATTATATACTAATGGCGCACCATTTGATGATGCGCCATTAGTGTGGAAAACACTAATGGCGCACCACACACACGGTGCGCCACTAGTAATAATTTTGTTTTCCATACATACTAATGGCGCATCCGAGCGAAGTGTGCCATTACTAGTTCTAACTAGTAATGGCGCACCAGCCACAGAGTGCGCCAGTACTGTATTCTTTTTTTGTTTATTTTTTTGCAAAACTACTAATGGTGCACCGTGTCACAGTGCGCCATTACTAGTTTAAACTAGTAATGGCGCACTATGACTCGGTGCGCCATTAGTATATATATTTATTTTTTTACTTTTTTGCAAAACTACTAATGGCGCACCATCTGCAGGTGCGCCATTAGTAACCAGGGTTACTAATGGCGCATTTGCAGGTGGTGCGCCATTAGTAACCTGGGACCCCAACAAGATATTTTGAACAGCCACACCTACCCACTCACTTTCCCCACTTCATTCCCTCCACCTCCTTCTCCAAGCTTTCGGCTGCCTCCTCCTCCTCACCTCATTTGCACCATAGATTCATCAAAATTAAGTGGTGAAATTACCTTTTTTTTATAGGTAAGTAAGGGGAAAGCTATCTTCATGTTGTAGATCTACTTTTTTTCTCCCTAGCTCGCTCCAACAACGTGCACATGCACTTTTTGTGGCCTAGCTAGATCTATGTATGTTTGTGATGTTGCATATGTTTGTGGTGTTGCATATATGTTTGTGTTTGCAGGTACCGGTATTTGAAATGCGATAGTTGCCAATATTTTGCCGGAATGTTGATTCATTTCCGTTTCGGCGAGAATTTTGGCACTATGCATTCTTTTTGGTCCTATTTTTAGGGAAGGTCATGCCAAATTTTTTCTTGGTTCTAAAATATCGTTTTGCTCTACCCCGCAGGCGACCATGGTCCGCACGATGACCGAAGGCATCGTGAATAGGTTTTTGAGCTCCGCGAAGGCCGAGATGCTTCAAAAGAACGAGACGGAGATAATATGTCCGTGTCGAAGATGCAAGCTGAAGAGCCTTATTGCGGACCCGGATTCCGGGCAGGTGCGGGACCACCTGCTCTTGCGTAGTTTCATGGATGGCTATCGGTGGCAAGGTGATGAAGATGACTATGAAGTCGTCCATGGGGGCCGGGCAAGAAATGAGGAAGGGAAACAAGACAACCACCGCGGCTAGGGCGGGCGAGAAGACGAAGAATTTCTAGGACATGATCACGACGGTGATGTTGTACACAGTCATCATGTAGAAGATGTCGTACATGATGATGAGGAAGATCAAGACGAAGGGCATGATCATGAAGATGAAGATGCCGGAGCAGACGACGATGTAGGTTGGGTGCAGGATCCTCATATTCAAGAGCTGCTTCTCAAGCAGACGGATAACGCAAGAGCTGTCGCCCGAGAGAAAGCCAAGCTGGATCAACTAGAGATAGACGCGGTTACTCCATTGTATGAAGGATGCAGGCCCGAGGATACCCGCCTGAAAGTAACGCTCATGGCTCTGGAGATGAAGGTTAAACACAAAATGACCAACGCATGCTTCGACAAGAACATGTCAGTCTGGCACGAACGTCTTCCCAAGGGGAACAAGTGCCCGACCAGTTTCGAGGAGGCGAAGAAAATCGTGTGTCCTCTGGATTTACCGCACGTGAAATACCATGTGTGCATGAACAATTGCATCATTTATCGGGACGAACACGCGGAGTCTACCATATGTCCGGTGTGCGGCGTCACTCGATACAAAAAGAGGAAGAAAGCTCCTCGAAAATTGGTGTGGTACTTTCCAATCACTCCTCGTCTGCAGCGGTATTTCGCGGACCCTGAGGTAGCAAAGCTCCTGCGTTGGCACGCGGATAGGGAGGAGAAGAAGCGGGAAGATGACGGAAATGATTCGGAGATAAATAAAAAAGATAAGATGCTGAGTCACCCTAAGGATGCGAGCCAATGGAAAGCGTTGAACTTCGAATACCCAGAATTTAGGAAGGATCCAAGGAACATCGTGCTGGGCGCGAGCACCGATGGAGTCAATCCGTTTGGCAGCCAGAGAAGCACACATAGCACCTGGCCTGTGTTTGTGTGGATGTACAACCTTCCCCCCTGGTTGCTCATGAAGAGGAAGTACATTCACATGAGTATGCTAATTGAAGGGCCGAAACAACCAGGGAACGACATCAATCTGTATCTGGGGCTGCTGAAGGAGGAGCTAGACACGCTGTGGAAAACGCCAGCCAATACGTGGGACGCCGCAGAGAAAGAATATTTCCCTATGAGAGACGCACTTCTCACGACGGTGCACGACTATCTCAGTTACGGATATCTCGCGGGGCAGGTAGTCCACGGATTTTCTGGATGCGTAAGGTGCATGGATGACACAACTGTTGGGGAACGTAGTAATTTCAAAATTTTCCTACGCACACGCAAGATCATGTGATGCATAGCAACGAGGGGGGAGTATTGCCTACGTACCCAACGCAGACCGACTGCGGAAACGATGACACGACGTAGAGGAAGTAGTCGTACGTCTTCACGATCCAACCGATCAAGCACCGAAACTACGGCACCTCCGAGTTCGAGCACACGTTCAGCTCGATGACGATCCCCGGACTCCGATCCAGCAAAGTGTCGGGGAAGAGTTCCGTCAGCACGACGGCGTGGTGACGATCTTGATGAACTACAGCAGCAGGGCTTCGCCTAAACTCCGCTACAGTATTATCGAGGAATATGGTGGCAGGGGGCACCGCACACGGCTAAGGAACAGATCACGTGGATCAACTTGTGTGTTCTAGGGTGCCTCTACCTCAGTATATAAAGGAGCCAAGGGGGGAGGGGGGCGCCGGCCAGGGAGAGAGGCGCAGGACGAGTCCTACTCCTTCCGGGAGTAGAACTCCCCCCCAATCCTATTCCAACTAGGATTCCCAAGGGGGAAAAGGGAAGAAGGGTGGCCGGCCACCTCTCCTAGTCCTAATAGGACTAGGGGAAGGGGGAGGCGCGCAGCCCTTGTGGGCAGCCCCTTCACCTTTCCACTAAGGCCCATGAAGGCCCATATGGCTCCCGGGGGGTTCCGGTAACCTCCCGGTAATCCGGTAAAATCCCGATTTCACCCGGAACACTTCCAATGTCCAAACATAGGCTTCCAATATATCAATCTTTACGTCTCGACCATTTCAAGACTCCTCGTCATGTCCGTGATCACATCCGGGACTCCGAACAACCTTCGGTACATCAAAACTCATAAACTCATAATATAACTGTCATCGAAACCTTAAGCGTGCGGACCCTACGGGTTCGAGAACAATGTAGACATGACCGAGACACGTCTCCGGTCAATAACCAATAGCGGGACCTAGATGCCCATATTGGCTCCTACATATTCTACGAAGATCTTTATCGGTCAGACCGCATAACAACATACGTTGTTCCCTTTGTCATCGGTATGTTACTTGCCCGATATTCGATCGTCGGTATCCAATACCTAGTTCAATCTCGTTACCGGCAAGTCTCTTTACTCGTTCCGTAATACATCATCTCTCAACTAACATATTAGTTGTAATGCTTGCAAGGCTTATGTGATGTGTATTACCGAGAGGGCCCAGAGATACCTCTCCGACAATCAGAGTGACAAATCCTAATCTCGAAATACGCCAACCCAACATCTACCTTTGGAGACACCTGTAATGCTCCTTTATAATCACCCAGTTACGTTGTGATGTTTGGTAGCACCCAAAGTGTTCCTCCGACAAACGGGAGTTGCATAATCTCATAGTCATAGGAACATGTATAAGTCATGAAGAAAGCAATAGCAACATACTAAACGATCGTGTGCTAAGCTAATGGAATGGGTCATGTCAATCAGATCATTCAACTAATGATGTGACCTCTTTAATCAAATAACAACTCATTGTTCATGGTTAGGAAACATAACCATCTTTGATTAACGAGCTAGTCAAGTAGAGGCATACTAGTGACACTTTGTTTGTCTATGTATTCACACATGTATTATGTTTCCGATTAATACAATTCTAGCATGAATAATAAACATTTATCATGATTATAAGGAAATAAATAATAACTTTATTATTGCCTCTAGGGCATATTTCCTTCAGTCTCCCACTTGCACTAGAGTCAATAATCTAGATTACACTGTAATGATTCTAACACCCATGGAGCTTTGGTGCTGATCATGTTTTGCTCGTGGAAGAGGCTTAGTCAACGGGTCTGCAACATTCAGATCTGTATGTATCTTGCAAATCTCTATGTCTCCCACCTGGACTAGATCCCAGATGGAATTGAAGCGTCTCTTGATGTGTTTGGTCCTTTTGTGAAATCTGGATTCCTTTGCCAAGGCAATTGCACCAGTGTTGTCACAAAAGATTTTCATTGGACCCGATGCACTAGGTATGACACCTAGATCGGATATGAACTCCTTCATCCAGACTCCTTCATTTGCTGCTTCCGAAGCAGCTATGTACTCCGCTTCACATGTAGATCCCGCTACGACGCTTTGTTTAGAACTGCACAACTGACAGCTCCACCGTTTAATGTAAACACGTATCCGGTTTGCGATTTAGAATCGTCCGGATCAGTGTCAAAGCTTGCATCAACGTAACCTTTTACAGTGAGCTCTTTGTCACCTCCATATACGAGAAACATATCCTTAGTCCTTTTTCAGGTATTTCAGGATGTTCTTGACCGCTGTCCAGTGATCCACTCCTGGATTACTTTGGTACCTCCCTGCTAAACTTATAGCAAGGCACACATCAGGTCTGGTACACAGCATTGCATACATGATAGAGCCTATGGCTGATGCATAGGGAACATCTTTCATATTTTCTCTATCTTCTGCAGTGGTCGGGCATTGAGTCTTACTCAACTTCACACCTTGTAACACAGGCAAGAATCCTTTCTTTGCTTGATCCATTTTGAACTTCTTCAAAATTTTGTCAAGGTTTGTGCTTTGTGAAAGTCCAATTAAGCGTCTTGATCTATAGATCTTAACGCCTAATATGTAAGCAGCTTCACCGAGGTCTTTCATTGAAAAACTTTTATTCAAGTATCCCTTTATGCTATCCAGAAATTCTATATCATTTCCAATCAGTAATATGTCATCCACATATAATATCAGAAATGCTACAGAGCTCCCACTCACTTTCTTGTAAATACAGGCTTCTCCGAAAGTCTGTATAAAACCAAATGCTTTGATCACACTATCAAAACGTTTATTCCAACTCCGAGAGGCTTGCACCAGTCCATAAATGGATCGCTGGAGCTTGCACACTTTGTTAGCTCCCTTTGGATCGACAAAACCTTCCGGTTGCATCATGTACAACTCTTCTTCCAGAAATCCATTCAGGAATGCAGTTTTGACATCCATCTGCCAAATTTCATAATCATAAAATGCGGCAATCGCTAACATGATTCGGACAGACTTAAGCATCGCTACGGGTGAGAAAGTCTCATCGTAGTCAACCCCTTGAACTTGTCGAAAACCTTTTGCGACAAGTCGAGCTTTGTAGACAGTAACATTACCATCAGCGTCAGTCTTCTTCTTGAAGATCCATTTATTCTCAATTGCTTGCCGATCATCGGGCAAGTCAACCAAAGTCCATACTTTGTTCTCATACATGGATCCCATCTCAGATTTCATGGCTTCAAGCCACTTTGCGGAATCTGGGCTCACCATCGCTTCTTCATAGTTCGTAGGTTCATCATGATCTAGTAGCATGACTTCCAGAACAGGATTACCGTACCACTCTGGTGTGGATCTTACTCTGGTTGATCTACGAGGTTCACTAGTATCTTGTTCTGAAGTTTCATGATCATTATCATTAACTTCCTCACTTATTGGTGTAAGTGACGCAGAAACAGTTTTCTGTGATGTACTACTTTCCAATAAGGGAGCAGGTACAGTTACCTCGTCAAGTTCTACTTTCCTCCCACTCACTTCTTTCGAGAGAAACTCCTTCTCAAGAAAGTTTCCGAATTTAGCAACAAAAGTCTTGCCTTCGGATCTGTGATAGAAGGTGTATCCAATAGTTTCCTTTGGATATCCTATGAAGACACATTTCTCCGATTTGGGTTCGAGCTTATCAGGTTGAAGCTTTTTCACATAAGCATCGCAGCCCCAAACTTTCAGAAACGACAACTTTGGTTTCTTGCCAAACCACAGTTCATAAGGCGTCGTCTCAACGGATTTTGATGGTGCCCTATTTAACGTGAATGCGGCCATCTCTAGAGCGTATCCCCAAAATGATAGCGGTAAATCAGTAAGAGACATCATAGATCGCACCATATCTAGTAAAGTACGAATACGACGTTCAGACACACCATTACGCTGTGGTGTTCTGGGTGGCGTGAGTTGCGAAACTATTCCACAGTTTTTCAAATGTACACCAAACTCGTAACTCAAATATTCTCCTCCACGATCAGATCGTAGAAACTTTATTTTCTTGTTATGATGATTTTCAACTTCACTCTGAAATTCTTTGAACTTTTCAAATGTTTCAGACTTATGTTTCATTAAGTAGATATATTCATATCTGCTCAAATCATATGTGAAGGTGAGAAAATAACGATATCCGCCACGAGCCTCAATATTCATCGGACCACATACATCGGTATGTATGATTTCCAACAAATCTGTTGCTCTCTCCATAGTACCGGAGAACGGTGTTTTAGTCATCTTGCCCATGAGGCACGGTTTGCAAGTACCAAGTGATTCATAATCAAGTGGTTCCAAAAGTCCATCAGTATGGAGTTTCTTCATGCGCTTTACACCGAAATGACCTAAACGACAGTGCCACAAATAAGTTGCACTTTCATTATCAACTTTGCATCTTTTGGCTTCAACATTATGAATATGTGTATTACTACTATCGAGATTCAATAAAAATAGACCACTCTTCAAGGGTGCATGACCATAAAAGATATTACTCATATAAATAGAACAACCATTATTCTCTGATTTAAATGAATAACCGTCTCGCATTAAACAAGATCCAGATATAATGTTCATGCTCAACGCTGGCACCAAATAACAATTATTTAGGTCTAATATTAATCCCGAAGGTAGATGTAGAGGTAGCGTGCCGACCGCGATCACATCGACTTTGGAACCGTTTCCCACGTGCATCGTCACCTCGTCCTTAGCCAATCTTCGCTTAATCCGTAGCCCCTGTTTCGAGTTGCAAATATTAGCAACAGAACCAGTATCAAATACCCAGGTGCTACTGCGAGCATTAGTAAGGTACACATCAATAACATGTATATCACATATACCTTTGTTCACCTTGCCATCCTTCTTATCCGCCAAATACTTTGGGCAGTTCCGCTTCCAGTGACCAGTCTGCTTACAGTAGAAGCACTCAGTTTTAGGCTTAGGTCTAGACTTGGGTTTCTTCTCTTGAGCAGCAACTTGTTTGTCGTTCTTCTTGACGTTCCCCTTCTTCTTCCCTTTGCCCTTTTTCTTGAAACTAGTGGTTTTGTTTACCATCAACACTTGATGCTCCTTTTTGATTTCTACCTCCGCAGCTTTCAGCATTGCGAAGAGCTCGGGAATAGTCTTGTTCATCCCTTGCATATTATAGTTCATCACGAAGCTCTTGTAGCTTGGTGGCAGTGATTGGAGAATTCTATCAATGACGCAATCATTTGGAAGATTAACTCCCAATTGAATCAAGTGATTATTATACCCAGACATTTTGAGTATATGCTCACTGACAGAACTGTTCTCCTCCATCTTGCAGCTATAGAACTTATTGGAGACTTCATATCTCTCAATTCGGGCATTTGCTTGAAATATTAACTTCAACTCCTGAAACATCTCATATGCTCCATGACGTTCAAAACGTCGTTGAAGTCCCGATTCTAAGCCGTAAAGCATGGCACACTGAACTATCGAGTAGTCATCAGCTTTGCTCTGCCAGACGTTCATAACATCTGGTGTTGCTCCAGCAGCAGGCCTGGCACCCAGCGGTGCTTCCAGGACGTAATTCTTCTGTGCAGCAATGAGGATAATCCTCAAGTTACGGACCCAGTCCGTCTAATTGCTACCATCATCTTTCAACTTTGCTTTCTCAAGGAACGCATTAAAATTCAACGGAACAATAGCACGAGCCATCTATCTACAATCAACATAAATAAGCAAGATACTATCAGGTACTAAGTTCATGATAAATTTAGTTCAATTAATCATATTACTTAAGAACTCCCACTTAGATAGACATCCCTCTAATCCTCTAAGTGATCACGTGATCCAAATCAACTAAACCATGTCCGATCATCACGTGAGATGGAGTAGTTTCATCGGTGAACATCATTATGTTGATCATATCTACTATATGATTCACGCTCGACCTTTCGGTCTCTGTGTTCCGAGGCCATATCTGTATATGCTTGGCTCGTCAAGTATAACCTGAGTATTCCGCGTGTGCAACTGTTTTGCACCCGTTGTATTTGAACGTAGAGCCTATCACACCCGATCATCACGTGGTGTCTCAGCACGAAGAACTCTCGCCAATCTTATGCTTCCACGACTATCACTACCGTTTAGTAATAAAGTAAAGCATTACATCGCGATTGCATTGCATACAATAAAGCGACAACCATATGGCTCCTGCCAGTTGCCGATAACTTGGTTACAAAACATGATCATCTCATACAATAAAATTCAGCATCATGCCTTGACCATATCACATCACAACATGCCCTGCAAAAACAAGTTAGACGTCCTCTACTTTGTTGTTGCATGTTTTACGTGGCTGCTACGGGCTAAAGTAAGAACCAATCTCACCTACGCATCAAAACCACAATGATAGTTTGTCAAATAGACTCCGTTTTAACCTTCGCAAGGACCGGGCGTAGCCACACTCGGTTCAACTAAAGTTGGAGAGACAGTCGCCCGCAAGCCATCTCTGTGCAAAGCACGTCGAGGGAACCGGTCTCGCGTAAGCGTACACGTAAGGTTGGTCCGGGTCGTCTCGTCCAACAATACCGCCGAACCAAAGTATGATATGCTGGTAGGCAGTATGACTTGTATCGTCCACAACTCACTTGTGTTCTACTCGTGCATATAACATCAACATAAATAACCTAGGCTCGGATGCCACTGTTGGGGAACGTAGTAATTTCAAAATTTTCCTACGCACACGCAAGATCATGTGATGCATAGCAACAAGGGGGAGAGTATTGTCTACGTACCCAACGCAGACCGACTGCGGAAGCGATGACACGACGTAGAGGAAGTAGTCGTACGTCTTCACGATCCAACCGATCAAGCAACAAAACTACGGAACCTCCGAGTTCGAGCACACGTTCAGCTCGATGACGATCCCCGGACTCCGATCCAGCAAAGTGTCGGGGAAGAGTTCCGTCAGCACGACGGCGTGGTGACGATCTTGATGAACTACAGCAGCAGGGCTTCGCCTAAACTCCGCTACAGTATTATCGAGGAATATGGTGGCAGGGGGCACCGCACACGGCTAAGGAACAGATCACGTGGATCAACTTGTGTGTTCTAGGGTGCCTCTACCTCAGTATATAAAGGAGCCAAGGGGGGAGGGGGGCGCCGGCCAGGGAGAGAGGCGCAGGACGAGTCCTACTCCTTCCGGGAGTAGGACTCCCCCCCCAATCCTATTCCAACTAGGATTCCCAAGGGGGAAAAGGGAAGAAGGGTGGCCGGCCACCTCTCCTAGTCCTAATAGGACTAGGGGAAGGGGGAGGCGCGCAGCCCTTGTGGGCAGCCCCTTCACCTTTCCACTAAGGCCCATGAAGGCCCATATGGCTCCCGGGGGGTTCCGGTAACCTCCCGGTAATCCGGTAAAATCCCGATTTCACCCGGAACACTTCCAATGTCCAAACATAGGCTTCCAATATATCAATCTTTACGTCTCGACCATTTCGAGACTCCTCGTCATGTCCGTGATCACATCCGGGACTCCGAACAACCTTCGGTACATCAAAACTCATAAACTCATAATATAACTGTCATCGAAACCTTAAGCGTGCGGACCCTATGGGTTCGAGAACAATGTAGACATGACCGAGGCACGTCTCCGGTCAATAACCAATAGCGGGACCTGGATGCCCATATTGGCTCCTACATATTCTACGAAGATCTTTATCGGTCAGACCGCATAACAACATACGTTGTTCCCTTTGTCATCGGTATGTTACTTGCCCAAGATTCGATCGTCGGTATCCAATACCTAGTTCAATCTCGTTACCGGCAAGTCTCTTTACTCGTTCCGTAATACATCATCTCACAACTAACATATTAGTTGTAATGCTTGCAAGGCTTATGTGATGTGTATTACCGAGAGGGCCCAGAGATACCTCTCCGACAATCGGAGTGACAAATCCTAATCTCGAAATATGCCAACCCAACATCTACCTTTGGAGACACCTGTAATGCTACTTTATAATCACCCAGTTACGTTGTGACGTTTGGTAGCACCCAAAGTGTTCCTCCGGCAAATGGGAGTTGCATAATCTCATAGTCATAGGGACATGTATAAGTCATGAAGAAAGCAATAGCAACATACTAAATGATCGTGTGCTAAGCTAATGGAATGGGTCATGTCAATCAGATCATTCAACTAATGATGTGACCTCTTTAATCAAATAACAACTCATTGTTCATGGTTAGGAAACATAACCATCTTTGATTAACGAGCTAGTCAAGTAGAGGCATACTAGTGACACTTTGTTTGTCTATGTATTCACACATGTATTATGTTTCCGATTAATACAATTCTAGCATGAATAATAAACATTTATCATGATTATAAGGAAATAAATAATAACTTTATTATTGCCTCTAGGGCATATTTCCTTCAACAACGTATCTCCAGCTAGATAGAGATCCTGGGTCTTCGAAAACCGTGTTCATGGGACATCGAAGGTGGCTTCGCGACGATGACCCGTGGAGGAAACGCAAGGATCTGTTCGATGGTGAAACAACAATTGGGAACAACAACTGGGAACGAAGCTCAACGCCATGGTGCCTACGTTGATTCATGGGCTGACGACGTGGATTGCGGACGGCCAACAGGGGCCTCCCCCGGTTCCCAGCTTCATGGCCAGCAACTCGCACAGCGCGCAGGCGGCACCATTGGTGTCTCCGGCGGCGCCATTGGTGTCTCCGGCGGAGGCGGTATTCGTGTCTCCGGCGCCCGCACAGGCATTGGAGCTTAATGCCCCCGGGTGTACGCCGGCCGGCACCTCGCTAGCAAGCGGCCCCTCCGTCAGTTGCACGCCCGCCGTTGGCGGTGCCTCGACATTAGCCGAGCTCGACGGCACCACAGTAACTAAGCCTCTCGGCCGATGACTTCATCTCCTTGCCTTTGACTGGGCATCCCTGACGCCCTACATGTTTTCGCAGGGCGCCGCCGACGTTCCTTGCACTCTTTTGCACTTCGTGGGCGGCGAGTTGGTCGATGTCGCGAAGGGCAGAATCGTTCAACCAGGAAACCCCATGTTCCACGGTAATCCAATGCCACCCACAGTGTATAGGGTTGAAGTGGTTCGGGTGCTGCCATGCTGCGACGAGTTGTTACCTCCGATTCGACCTGCTGGGGCCGACGAAGAAGATGAGATGACCCTCAGCGCCTGCGTAAACTGGCCCCTGCTTTGGCCGAAGAGCCAGATTCGTTTGGGGGCGGGGGACACCACCCCACAGACAAGACCGCCAGTCGTGCCGGCGCCAAGCCATGGCAAGAACGCCGCAACGCTACTGGACCTGCCGGACATCCCTATGCCGGACATCCCTATGGCACAGGATCCGGACATCCCTATGGCACAGGATCCGGACGACGACGACAACGACGAGGTACATTTACCAAAGTCGATAAGTACTTTGCCGAACATGGGTACGCTGACGAGTTCTGCGGGCCTCTTTCTCAAGAACTCAACCAAGACGACTGCGATCTAGCTGGTACGGCGGAGAAATCCAATTGCAACACGCATCGTCTGGCGTTCAGTTCTCAGGAGACGCCTCCAGCTCCCGCCTTCACCGAGCCTTAGATAGCTGAGGTGCGAAATATTATCAGCCCCAACACGCTCAAGAAGGCGGTCTATGAGCAGAACTCGGTCCCATTACAGGAGATCAAGAAGAAGGGACAGAAACGAAAGACTAACAAGGGCGCCGGTGCGAGCCAGCCGGCACCGAGTTCGATCCGTGCTCAGGATGGGCCACCTTCACCTAAGGATATTTTGAGGAGGGTGCATGTGGCGGGTAGGGCGATGCTACCACCAAATATGCTCAATGCTTCAACCGGTGCTATGCGGAGTCTACATGACAGTGTTCTTTCTTTGGAGAAGCAGTGTCTCAGAGAGAATGATGTGGCATACCCGGTTTTCGTGGCCAAGGTGCCAGAGGGCAAGGGCTTTGTGGATGGCGACATCGGGGGTACGATCGTCCTGCAGTTTGATGACATCTTTGCTATGTTTAACCTTCATCCGCTGCACTACACCTTCGTTCGGCTGTTTTCGCTGAGTATGGAGATGCCGATCATTAGAGACAAGACCCCGGACATCGTGATAGTCGGGCCCTTCTACATGCGTGCCAAGCACTTGAGCAGCGCTGGGGACCGCCAAGTTGCGAGTTCACACCTCGAAGGCGTCATTCTGGCAAACACAGATAAGGATAACTTCCTTGTGGCTTAGTTTCCTGAGTAAGTCATCCCTTAACTGCCCCGTAACATATGATTTCTTGATTTCGATCATTCTGTGCAGTGACACACATTGCACACTCATCCTCTTAAGCCCGAAATATTCCATGGCCACGTATTTCGACCCGAACTGTACTCCAAGATAGACTACACAAATGTCAAGAAAGTTCTTAATGATGTTCTCCCCGGCTACGCCAAATCTGGAGGCACAGGGCAGTTCGTAAGTACGGCAAGCACACCTTCTCACACAATACGAAGTTCTGCTGCGTCAAGCAGCCGCCTGGCGGTCAGAAGGATGCCTACTACGCCCTCCATCACATGCGGGCGATCGTAAGGGACCATCATCACCTTCTGTAACCAGATAATCTCAAAGATTGGGCCGCGAGCTTGTCGGCAATCCAGGACGCGGACCTCAGACAAGAATTCTTTCGCATCCAGTCAGAGTTTGCGGACATCATCCATCAAGATGTCCTTCATACCTCGGGGCAGTTCTTCCTCAGATATCAACTGTCCAACAATGAGATAGATGGAACGCTACAAATGCAGGGTGACAACGACCGCGATTTCATGACCATCACGACAGACGACGGCTTCATCCACGCTCCTGTCCGATGAGTCGAGTCGAAAGTAGTGATGTGTAGTTCTGAAACATTGATTGGCTCATGTTGTAACTAAACTTTAATGAATTCGTATGTCTCTTTGGTTTGGACAGTCGTTCAACTTAGATGTAATCGATGCTATTTATTAGTAGGACCATGAATCGTGCTATTAATGTCTTGCTTTTCTCTTCCGATCCTTTTGTTGCATACTTACATATTGCTTATGTATTGTCTGTTGTTTGGCTTGTGTATAGAGATGCCGTCGTATGTCGTGTACAAGGGTAAGGTTCCCGGAGTCTACGACGACTGGGAGGAGTGTCGGAGACAGGTTCACCGTTTCAGCGGTGACAGTTACAAAGGGTACACCACTAGGGCGGAGGCCAAATCTAGATACGCCCGCTATCTCGGGAGAGAGGAGGGAGCGTTGGAGGAACCGGATGAAGACCAGTTTGATCGCGATGATGCTCATCGTGATGACGGCAGCTCTCTTCTAAGTGATGGTAGTTTAGATGATCGATATCGACTTGTAATGTGAAGACAAACTCGATACTCACGGTCTTGAGACTTGTAATGTTTTATCTTTATTCGGTCTTTTGAATTCGAGACTAATATGATGAATTGTATTCGGAGACTAATCTTCTATTGTATTCGATGAACCTGCTGTTGCTGTGTGTTGTTGTCTATATTTTGTCCAATAATATATTTTGTAACCTATGCAAAAATCAAAAAAGTAAAAAAAAAATCAAATATTCATACTAATAACGCATCACCTCAAGGTGCGCCATTAGTATGCCAAAGGATACTAATTGCGCATCACCACAGAGTGCGCCATTAGTATGACAAAGCACATGGTTACATATGGCCCCCCGGGAGGCGTACTAATGGCGCATGGTGTTACATACTAATGACGCACTGCTTGGTGCGCCATTAGTATACCAGATACTAATGGCGCACCAGTGGTGCGCCATTAGTAAAAAATACTAGTGGCGTGGTACTAATGGCGCACCGGTAGTGCGCCATTAGTAGGCAAAACCGGTGCGCCATTAGTAGGCCTTTTCCTAGTAGTGATTTCTCATTACTGTATCACTCTCATGCAGGAAGATTGATTTGTATGTCGTACCATTGTATATTTACTAGTGGATGGGGCGCGCCCTAGGTGCGCCTCCTGAGGCAGAGCTGTGCGCCCTTTAATTGCTCGAGCACCTCAATCCGTGCCTTTTGGGTTAACGTGTAATACATGCAGATCAAACTGAGGAGCTATTCATAAATAACATAAGAAAATGAAATCCATTACATGTGACTGTCAGGGAGTAGCACTCAATTTAATAGCCTGGTAGATGATACATTACATCACAAGTTGTTTCAAAAGTCAGGGAAGGCAGTCTGGATCATAGCATACATGACAGGAGAGCATCTCCATATCAGCAACTTTGTTATCGCTACTGGTGGCCATGGCAGACTCAAATGAACATCCAGTGTTCTCCTGAAGCAAAAACAAACCAATGTTCATTAAGTAATCCATTGTTCTCCTGAAACAAAAACAAACCGGTTTTCAGTAAGTAATACAAGGAAAGGAAGATGATACTGACAGAAAGAAAACATAAAAGGGAAACCTAACCTTTCAGGAACAGATGCAACTTTCTCTTTCTTTTGTTTTCATCCTTTCTTCGATTGCTTCTCCGACTTCTCTTGTTGTGCTGACTTCTTTTGTCACTAAGAGAACACTTACCACTCTCAAGTTCAATGTCAATGTATACAATATCCAGAATGACAAGCTAACATTAGTTTCAACTGCTGCTACAATACCCACAGTACGAGGAAAACATGGAAAATTGATATACCATGTGGGTTGTTGTTTCTACTAATTCAGGTAACATGTTGTGAACTACTCCCTCTGTTACTAAATATAAGTCTTTGTAGAGATTCCATTATGGACCACATACGGATGTATATAGATGCATTTTAGAGTGTAGATTCACTCATTTTGCTCCATATGTTGTCCATAGTGAAATCTCTACAAAGACTTGTATTTAGGAACGGAGGAGTACATTAATCTTACAAATTAACATGGAATGAATTGTATGGTCATCTGCACTACTGTAGGCTGGCCAGCTAGAATGAAATCACTAAGTTGCATGACAGGAGGGAGTGGTAACCACCATAACAGTTCATGAATCGATGAAAAAAGGGCAGTATACCAAAAACTGTAAAACAACTGTGGTAGCGTGTGCTAGAAACCAAGTATGGACAAAACTAAATGATGAATAATCACAAAATCAGTAAGCATGTAAGCATATCGAAATAAATCATTAAGAATTTATAATTTATTTAAATGGAACTTGTCCAAATCACAACTGTGATGCAAGTATAATGAGAAGTGGTTCTATCAACCATGCAACACCAAGCCCATAATTCTATAGAAGTTCATATTCAGAAGATAAATATACCTGAATAGCTAGTGCAGGAGAGTATCCACGGTGGCATTGTCAGCCTATTACGCTGCAAGTTGTCATTGTGATCTTCCTCTCTAAGTCATTGTCATCCCCTTCTTCCCCCAAGATGCCACTGCCAATGTCGTGTCGTGGTACTGGAGATGGAAACGTTCAGATTCAGTATGAGGCATGGATCGAGATGATAAACAATGCTAAGAAATCAATGAACAGCTAGGCGTCGTTACTCATATCAAAACAATCTAGAACTAAATGCACAAAAAATCTGAATTAGACTATTATCTAGTTAATGAACATGTGCCAAAACAAAGAAATGAGGGAAATCATGGATAACAATGTCAGATCACGTAATAGACTAAACTGAACCTAGGTCAATATTGTAATCTCCACATCTCAGTTTATAACTTTTGTGTAGTAACTACAACTCAAAAAATTAAACATACAAAACTGACAAGAAAATGCATTTTAACAAACATATGATGGTCATGAGCGCACCGCAAACCTGCTAACATATTAGATGCATCACGGATAGCCTGGCGAGTGCGGGAAGCACCCACTCTCTGCCTTGCCTCCACCGCCCTATTCCTTCCCACCACCAAGCCACTACAGAGAGCCATCAGCAATTGATCACCACCTAGTTATCAGAGTATTTGCAAAGGTTGCGACAGCGCAACGGCTCGGGCGAGAGTTAAGCATGTAGCGCGACAATGTGATGTACATACTCCAGAACCAAGTTCATAAAGAGCTCATCCTTCTCAGTTTTGGAAAAGAAACCATGCTTTAGACCTAAGACATTTGGGTGGTCAAGTAGGTGTTTGATCTGAAGCTCACAGTTCTTGTAGTGCTTATCCTGAAAAACCATCTTAACAGCAACAGTTTCCCCTGTCTGCAAACATTTAGCCTGCAAAACAGTAATAGTAAGGTTTTATCAGACACCAAGGTTTATGTAGACACAACATTGGTACATAGATAGTCACAAGAAAATCTATTATGGCTATATAGAATATCCTAGAGGTATAGATAGGCTTCTCAAGACAAAAATGTTGGAACTTCAACCGCAGGACCGATCACATCAAATCACGACAGAGACGCGCACACCAAAACTTTTGCCAAAGGCACGTGTCATGCCTCTCCTCTCTTTATTTCTTTTTCTCCTTTTCTCCACAATGTTACAAATCTCGTGACCTGGCTATGTATATATATACACAGCTTCCAGCCGTCTAACCAGACCCTGCCCTATACGGACTTACTCCCTTCGTCTCATAATATAAGAACGTTTTTAACACTACACTAGTGTCAAAAATGTTCTTATATTTTGGGACAGAGGGAGTACTATCCTTTTCGTACTTTTGACTACTAACCTAGCATGATACGGACTGGACCACTACGTAGACTAACTGGACTACTAACTCCTAACGTGAGCTTAACTAGTACTACTAGCCGGACACAAATAGATCGCTTTCCAACTTGTGTACGTTACTACCAGGCAACAGAAACAAACCTAACTTTCAAGATTATGCTAACAATCTCCCCCTAATCTTGACTTGTCATCTTCCTCATGCTCCTTCTCATCTTGACTCGCTGGAGATCCACGACTTGACGATCCAAACTCTGACGCATGATCAGGACTACCAGCCTACACGGTCGCATCTACGCGTGCAACGTGCAAGTCTGGATGCATCATCAGTGTTCAAGTTGTTCAACTTAACTGGTCACTGTCCCACAACACGCCGAGCTTGATCTTCAACTATCATATCCGTACACTGAGTATGACCCACCTGGAAACATGCAGAACCTCCTTGCTCTACAATGTTGTGCCACCGCTATTGCTTGGCCGCTGCCTTGCACTCGGTCCGCACCATACTCCTTGTACTTGCTTACAGTAGATCCACTCTCCACTGCTTGCACACCTCCTCGCTTTACGATGGCTTCGCCTACCATCGTCCGCCTTCGGCATCACACCGAATCAACACTGGCCGCAGCCAGGACGCTCCACGAGGACATGGACATGACTCACGGAACACCGTGCACACCGCTTCCACAACAACGAATCCACACATAAACGAACACTTGGACACGACGATGACTCACAGACGCAACAACGACTGATCGTACAAACTCGCACGACTCCTTCACTCATCCGACTCCCCCGGACGACAATCTTGATGAGCTCCAGCACCGCACCTCGGCACCACCGCTCCCATCAACAATCATCTTCCATCACTATGCCGACGACAACCTGCCGCCTCCGTCCTTGTCGCTCCGCCGAACGACGATCGCTTGATCCTCCTCGTCGCTGCACCACCCAGCCACTTCATCGCCCGCCCCGAGGTGCTAGTCGGGTCGCCACCCCGGGGCAAGCAAAGCTTCAAATCTGAACCTTGCTCTAGATACCAATTGTTGGAACTTCACCCGCAGGACCGATCACATCAAATCACGACAGAGACGCGCACACGAAAACTTTTGCCAAAGGCACGTGTCGTGCCTCTCCTCTCTTTATTTCTTTTTCTCCTTTTCTCCACAATGTTACAAATCTCGTGACCTGGCTATGTATATATATACACAGCTTCCAGCCGTCCAACCAGACCCTGCCCTATACGGACTTACTATCCTTTTCGTACTTTTGACTACTAACCTAGCATGACACGGACTGGACCACTACGTAGACTAACCGGACTACTAACTCCTAACGTGAGCTTAACTAGTACTACTAGCCGGACACAAATAGATCGCTTTCCAACTTGTGTACGTTACTACCAGGCAACAGAAACAAACCTAACTTTCAAGATTATGCTAACAAAAAATACATAAAAAGCTTTGAGTAGATTCATGCAAGGCAATAAGAGATTGGCTGCCAAAATAAACATAGAATATCCTGAAGTTGTTGCAACTAACCTGGAGAACAATACCAAATGAACCTACAGAAATGCATGAAGAGTGAAATATGCAGAAAAGATAAAAATGTGGTATGGCCAATCACCTGTTCCGGTGTCTTTTTCTTCTCACAATATAAAAAAGACCATGTGATTTTGATCAACCTGGCCATCATAAAACCAAATACCCCCATCAATCCAATCTTTCGAACAAAACGGCACCCTGTCCAATCCAATATGCTACAACAAAGAACATAATGAGTTTTAGCTCTTACTGGATTCAAGATATCTAACATATATGAATTATCCTAGATACTTTTTAAGATGATGAATTCCACTTACACCATTTTTAGTCATTAAAAAACAAGTTGCTTATTTTATTTCAAGATATATAAAAACACATACGAACTTATCACAACCAATATTAAATATCAAGGAGTCTAAGAGCATACTTGACCTTAGTTTGAGAAAACCTCAGCAGGCTTCTGTTTAGTGACCTGCAAATCGATGGGCGAAAAGAAGAAACTAATACAACAGCTACATGTTCACTGAGCATTGGTACTATCTTAAATCGTTAGTTCTAAAGTTCTTACCACACATGTAAAATAAAGTATCAACCTCTAAGAAAAATTGTTTATTTCCCTGAAAGCTGGCAGAATCAAAACTAAAAGAGATGCATCTAGAATCTTTTTAAGTTGATGCGCATAGACGTTTCAACCTCTAAGAAAATATTTATAATAAGTTCTAGCTGTAGTAAATACCTTCTTAAGCTGATGATAGGAGATGTGCCAACCGCAAGTATAAAGGTTTTTCAATTGAATAACTTCTACAAACAAATAGAATGACAACTTGTGTGCCCAGACCTCGCCTTACGTACCATGTAGAGTTTTCCCTCCACAAGAGAACCACCAGATTGTTATTTGTGTAAAGCAAGAAAGGGAACAACATAGAAAACAATCCTTTGCATCCTTGCAAATGTTGCTATTATTAAATTAGGCGTGTAGGCATCCTTCTCCAACTTAAAACGTTAGTTCTTTGCAGGAAGCTCTTAATTACCAGCCTTACTCGTCTCTTCCGTAAGTTACAAAATCTGAAAGAGTAACAATGTACAAGACCCAGTACTCTACATCACACTAACTCTGAAAGACTAATGACTCACAAAATGATACCAATTACCCAGAAAACAGGGATCTACACTAATTTGTTTGTCGAGCTTACCTTTCAAAAGCATGGGGTACATAATGCAGATAACAAGTGGAGAGCCAAATCAAGAGCATTTGAATCAGAGCCAAACAGTAGATCAAATGGATTTGGTAACATAAATCCCACACTTAAACTCTTCCCATCAATAAAAGTCAGGATCTAAAAGAAACAATGAGAAAACAACAGATAGATAAGAACAGAGCACCATCCTTTCTAGTTTCTACAGATTCGAATTTTAACAAAAATGCTGAGTAACTTATAGCATTGCTATCTTGGCATAGTATAATCAGTATCAGACAAGTAAAACATGACAGACTATTAACTAAAACGACAAGCATCGGTCTACTTACGCATCTGGTACTTCAGTAGAGACGGGTTCTTATGCGACAGCAGCTACGTCTTCTAACTCTTATTTATTAGATCGAGCAGCTTTGTTGTCCTTGCCATGCATTGCCGACAAGTCATCACAATCAATCTATTCATCTAACCAAAGAGAAATGCACAAAAAATTCCATCTATTACCAAACAGAAAGGCACCGTCACAGTTGTGCTATACAGATTACTACGCAAGAATTAGCAAATTTGGGACAACAATCCATCCAACCCCAATCCCGGCCACCAAACCAACACGGGGACCTACTCAAGGTGTTCCATCTCAGACCACAAATGAAATAGCCTCTCAAACCCATAACCCTAGTAACATCGACGGGTATGAAATCCAAAAACGGCCAAAGGGATTGGATGAGAGTTACCAGACCTTCCTCTTGTCTAGCGTTGCCACTCAGATGGAAAATTCATGATGGATGATTTTATCCATTAGCAATAAAGAAGTGAACACCCGTCCTCCTAGGTACCAGGCAATCACTTCTCTCCAGGATATAGTATGACAACCACGCTTCAATGCAAATAAAAAGAGCAATAACAACATGCAAGAGGAAGATACCTGAACTTTCAAGAGGGATATAGCTCCTGCCTGGTCATCTTCTTCTGACTGAAGTTTGATTTTGCCCTGAATATATGTGCAATGGTGAGCACTGCACTTACTTTGCCAGTCCCAGCTACAATCAAATTTGTCAACATCAATAGACCATATTCCATGAATACTCTGGCTTTCTCAAGGGGATTAAAATTTAGGGGTCCAACAATTTCAGATTTGGGGAGAAAATCAAAGATGAATGTGTAGAGCCTGATGACCCTTGTTGTCTTGAAGTTCCTGCACCATAAAATAAATATCAATGCATTGTTGTACTAATCCAGACCAAACAAATAAAGTGAACAATCCTAATCGTGCCATACTAATCCTGAACCTCCTCTACCGGCAACCGCCCGCTTCCTCTGCTAGTATAGCGCCACACACACGAACACAAACGCACGTCGGCCGGCGCACATTTCGCACGCCCGCCACACGCATCACAGTCGAGAGCACACAACACAGACGACCGCATATGCCACACCGGGCCGGACAGAGCCGCTGCTTGTGTATATACCACCATGGATAGTTATGCTCGACATTCTAAACCAAAATCTGAAGTTAGTTCATGATACATACTTGTCTCGTACATAAAACTCAACACAACAAAAGTTCCTGAAAAAAATTGTACCATGTTCATCAATTAGTCGAGAAAGTCAGAAGTACACAAGTACATACCTTATAGGTGGCGACGACGTGGTTGAAGGCGTCAAACGGCGCCTCGCCGCCCTTACTCATCTCCTCTCTCACTGACTACAGTCCGCCGCCGCGGTCGGCGCTAGGCACGCACCTCGGGCGGATAGTCAGGGTGCATGTCCGGGCCGCTCGATGGCTGCGCATCGTCAGAAGACCATCCGAGGGAGAGCCACAACCACCCACCGTTGGACTCGACGGCAGCGGCGAGGTCGGCGCGTCCCGCGGCGAGGAGCTAGATCTCAGCATCTCGCCCTCCCGTCTCGCCAGATGCAACCAACGCCCCTCTTTGCCTCGCACCCACCGCCCTCCCCTGCCCTGTCGTCCTGGAAACGAGCACGGAGCCTCTCTCCCGTGTGCTCTGAGATTCGGATCGAAAAAACTCGTGAGATGCAGATAGAAAAGCTCGGGGAGACGGAGCTCCAGTGGCCAGGCCCAGGCGCTCGGGGCAGCTGCCGCCGGAGGAAGCTGTGGGCGAGAGAGACGAGAGGCGAGGTTGCGTGCGTGCGGTGTAAGGTTGGGCTGGGCCTTGGGTGGGTACGGAGGCCAGTATCTTCCTGGGAAGGTGTTATCCATACAACATGAAGTGATGCACATAACCATTTTATTAAGTCAAGTAGTAAGGAAGTATGTAGTTCAACATATATTCGCGAGCAAACTTAAATAAAAAAGAATAAAATGCACAACCAGCGAAAATAGGACCAAATGACTAAATGCCTATCCTATTATTGGACCGCCATCCAAACCGGTTGTACATATCCCGTGCTACCGCCTTCCGGTGGTTGCACCCATAGGCCAGCGTTCAACATATTTGTAGCTGGCTTTGTGGATGTCAATATCAGTTTGACCTCCGGTTGATAAAACCGAGGATTTTCTCGGTGATTTTAGAAGAGTTTAGTTACAGACTGTTATAGTTTCATCTCGTATAACTTGACTTAGTAACTCATTTTGCTCTGAAATGAAGTATGATCTGGTGTTACTGCTTTTCTGGTACTATCTATAATATACAGATTGAGATGAGGTTTACTCAACCCTTTGTTTCATGAGTTTTTGATGCTTGTATAGTGCAATTAGTTGAGTGTCTTCTGTCCTGCATCCTGATGCCTATTACTTACTTGCGGCATGGTCTGTTGTACAACACATACAGTTTTTGGTCGCACCCTGTCTGATAACCGATTGTATATATCATCCAACTTTTTAAGTTTTCTTATGTCACTTCTCTGGCCATCTCGCCCAGTTGATCCTGAAAGCAGCACATTCTGGCCATAGCGATGAAGCTAAGAAGGCATGGTTAACTGTGGCATGTCATCTAAGGTTGCACAATTAGCTTATGATCTCGTTCATGCATACTTTAGTCTTGATTTGTGATTTGATGTAGCATGGTTGGTGCCACTATCCCACTGCCTAGCTCTCACTCATGACCAGATCTACAGCTAACCACCATCCATATCAATATATCATAATGCCCTATCGACGACGTGCAACATGAAGATTAAAAGAATTGCACTGTCTGGCAAGAGCAGCGGTTAGCTATATATAAACTAGCCCAGTGGCACCAAGCAAACAATCTCATATACATCTTTCTGGAGATTCCATGCCCGAATAGACAAATAAATAATACAAATGGAGAACATCACTGCAAATGGCATTCAGATGCAGATGCAGATGCAGATGCCGGAAAGTTCACTAAGAAGTTAGAGAAACTAAGATCGTCTCCTGAGAGACATAAGCGAGCCAAAGACACCGGCGAGAAAACCAACAGCAGAGAAGACAGTAACGATGATCCTCAAGTTCTTGTAAACGAAGGCGTGCAACTTGGTCCGCGTTCGCCTCTTGACCCGGTAATTCTCAATCTCTTCCATGATGCGGATATAGCTGGATCCGAGCGGTAGACCCTGAAGCCCGGTGAAGAAGTCGAGCGCCTCCTTGTTGGTGAGCCCTCCTCCTCCCTGCAGGAGACGCTTCCTTCGCAGCTCGTGCACGTCCTCCTCCCGGTCCACCAACATGGCAAAGAGGAGGAGGTACGAGCTGACAACGGACTCCTCGTCTTCGACCGCTTGGAAGTTTGGGGTGGTGCATACCTCGAAAGCCGCCATGTTGATGAGCCAGCTCGCGCGCGCATGGTCCAGGGACAATGATGGCAGGGAGATCTCGGCGAAGAGGACCCGCTTGTTCTTGACGCCCATCTCTATGAGCTCGCTTGTCTTGTTGGCTGTCAGCGTGATGCCGATTTCCGCGAGTTCGATGGCGCTCACGGAGAACGACATCGACTCGGTTTGGGGTAGGCGGGTGCGCTTGATGTTGCTTCTCCCCACAATGTAGAATCGAAGAAGGCCGAGGAGGTGCGGCGGCTCGTAGCTATCGTCCAATGCCGGAGACTTCTTCTCGGTTAATTTGCGGTCTTGCAGGCCATCTTTCAAGTAAGTGATGAACTCCTCCAAGAGAACCGGCCTGAACCCCATGACGGTCTTGACCACCCGCCATGGGAGTTGGTTCTCGAGCAGCAGGATGTCGTGGAAGATGTTGCTATCGTTTCCGTCGAAGTAGCTGCGCAGCGACGGATCCATCTCGGAGCCACCACTGGTGCACGTGAGCATGTATTGCACGAGGAAGCACGCATCGTAGAACATCATGGGCAGGAAGTCATCGTCGCCGATACCTGCCACCATGTCCTTGTCGTAGAGCCCTCGGGCCTCGCCGGCGACCGAGGCCACCGTGGCGTACATCTCCTGGACGGAGCGGCCCGACTCCATGATGCAGTGGTAGGCGGCCACGTGCTTCACCTTCTCCGCCGGCCTGAGGCGGTCCTCCCCGTGGTGGTAAGGCCCGATGGCCACCGTCGTCGGGGTGGTGTAGCAGGCTTCGAGACGTTGAATGCTTGCCGGGTACCTGTGGATCTTCATGTCCCTCATGTTGATGTTGATCTTGAACTCGTGTGCTGCTTCCGCGAATACTTGGATCGGGTCGTGGATCTCCATTTCCATCTTGTATTGTGCTTCTTCTTCTTCCTGGATAGCTAAATTTGGTGTTGTCGCTGCCCCATACCGAAGCTGTTGCAGCTGCTCTTCGCTAGAGCTGCTAGAAGCATGTGTCTGGAACCACATTGCAGACTCGACGGGGAAGCCAGGAGCCCACACGGGTTCCAAGGACCAGTTGGCCGGAAAGCCGCAGGGTGGCCATGCAGCAGCTGGTGGTTCCATGCTCCTTCCTGTCAAATCGGCCATGAACGTCGCAAAGCACCTAGAGAAGGGTGGCAAAATATCTATGAAGAGATCATAGAGAAGATTTCAGCTAGCATCCATCAGGGTCCATGACTAATACAATGAATGGGAGAAACGAAAACTGATGGCCTAGCAGGAAGCAGAGAGACGGTAGAAGACAAGAATAGAAGAAGAAGAAGAAGAAGAAGAAGACTGTCATGCGAGAGGCCTCGCCTGGGAAGAAGAAGCACAGCCTTGTCTCTCCTCTTATAGAGATAGTATTGAGTAATTGACCAACCAGCCATGTCCATCTCGCTTTTGTTTTATTCACTCAAGGTTGGCCACATGCCCACATCCACATAATGACATACATACATTTCCACCTGCCACAAGTGCATAGGTAGGCACACTCGTCGATCACAGTGGATGTCTACTAAGGGTGGGACAAAACATGCCAAATGAACTTCACCTCTCATCTGAAGAAGATCACCGCAGGTACTGGTTTGCCCCTCGTCTTGTGTATCTCCCCCTATACTTTCTTTATCCCGAGCTCTTTTCGGAGTGTTGATAGATTGTAGTACTACGAGTTTCCAAATACTACCCCCGTCCAGAATTACTTGTTGCAGAAATAAATAAAAATAGATGTATCTAGAACTACGTCTAGATACATCCATTTTTCGGACAAGTAATTTCGGACGGAGGGAGTAGTTATTTATACATAGCCACACCATTCCATGGTGTTGAGAGATATTTCCATGCTAAGATAGGTCCCTAACAAACAAAGCGTGGACTGAGATGCAATGGAAAGAAATGTCAAACGAGTTTCGTCAAGGGGTCACAACAAACTATCAGTTGTTGCATGTTAAGAGGGCCTACATGCATGTGTGCTAAGCATAAGCGTGTGCTGACAGTTGATGCCAATTAGTGGCCATGTAAGTAAACTTTGGAAATCCATCCCATCTCAGATCTCACGTCACATGCACACGGGAGGGACCATGCATGCGGGTGTCCATTTGGCTTATACGATTGACATTACAATACCTTACGGAGAGGAAACTATATAGTAGTGGTGTTCGGTAGGAATAGGTATTCGACAAGCAGGATTACTTGGAATGGTTTATGGATGCAGTCCTGGGCTTTGATCATGGAAATAGTTTTACTACGTCTTTATACGTTTCATTTTACAGGGGCTATGAACATACGAGTTGGGACGCGGATGGTGCACCAAAACTAGGCACTGGTGACCTTTTTAAGTTAATAAGTACTCCCTCCGTTTCAAAATATAAGACATTTTTTGGTCTAGATTTGGACCCAAAAAAACATCTTATAGTTTGAGACAGAGATGGTAGCACATATGCCCGTTGCAAGTTTGTTGCAATGGGAGATTTTTTTTAATGTGAATTCAATTTTTAATGAGAATTGTGAGATCTCGCTCATTTCACAAACCTGCCCCGCGCGCCACTTCTTCTATTCAACTCTGACAAATTCGTTATGAATATGCACAGAAGATGGGAATAATTCAAAAAACATTTAGTGCACTCCATATTTTTTTTCTGTTCTTCTTTCTTCGAGTAGGGGGTATTTACAAATGTCACAAATAAGATTTCTATCATTTGCAGCGATAGTGTAAAAATAATGTTATTGTCGTCATGCTTTCACCTTTGTTTGTAATTGTAATTTATGTTTCCGTTCATGCTATAAAAGACTAAAAAAAATGTTTCAGTTCATTGATCTGCTTCTGTGATGGATAAAATCTGCTTCGATTTATTTGAAATTTATGCCCTGTGCAACCAACATGATATTTTGCTTCAGAAGCATCATGATATTGCATCGGTCAACTAGATGATTAGAATCGATTCAAACTGGCTGCATCAAGACATAAAATATTTCACATGTTATAGAACCATCATGATCTTGCTTCCATCGACTGGGCAATTAGATAACTGCTTCACCTTCACACATGCTTCCGTCAAAAAAGAAAATATTCCATATGTTTCAGAAGCTTCACGATCTTGTTTTCATTGACTAGACATTTGCTTCCAAGGAAATACTATTTTGCTTCCATAAAAAAGAAAAATATTTCCAGTCATAACTACACATGGTTCATACAAATTATGAACTTGTTTGCAACCCCTGAGCCCCGCCGTGGCTAGGCGCGTCAATTACTGAGCAATGCGAGAGTAAGGGCTAACACGCCGGCGAGACAGGATCAGCGACAGCCTCCCTGCCATGCTCCTCGCACATTTTCGGTACGTAATATTCAGATTAGCGAGATGAGACATGTTGTTACGTTGGATCCAGATTGGTACCAACGGCAAGCCGGCGGCACACTGCTTCAGCTCCATCTCGACAATCTCCGGCAAGCACTACCATCAAAATAAAATTAAAAAACTAATCACAGGGATGAATGGAAAATAAAATTGGCAACCCACAACTTGTACGGCCTAATCAACAAATCAAGAGCATGCTGGACAATAACAACCGCTAGTGAAGGGCACCATGGTCGCTTGCATCCGCCACGATGCTCCGATGCGGTGGCCAGTGGCGGAGCTAGCGTTTGACAACAGGGTGGTCCGCCTAAATTTTTTTTTGCGACAAACTTGACATGTGAATGTTGTACAAACACACTAAAATAGATCGATATGGTCTTACAAACAGAGTAAAATTCTCACTCTAATTATCAATACACCATAAAAATAGATCAACATGATCTTACAATATGATATAATTAAACAAAAAATAATGTGTAAGTTTAATTTGTTCGTGTACTGGATAGTGTATAGGACAACAAAGAAGAAACCCTATATTAAAATTTGGGAATGGGGGCCAATGGGCTGGTACCTCAAATCGTGCAAGAGGGCAACCACCGGAAATACTAGAGTGCAGGTTGGGTGTTTGGGCGGCTGACGTCGGCTTGCAGCGGCCGGGGCAGGGACGCAAGTCCGCAATCGGCCGGAGGGGCAGGGGCGCGATGGGCGTGTCTGGCTCCGAGCGCCGGTTGCGCTGTACTGGATGGTGAGCCAACGAAGCAGGATTGGCACCGCAGAAGGGGGAGGAGCGGCGAATGGCGGCGCTGCGGTGGCGATGCGGGAGGGGCCCGCCGGAGGGAGCATCCCAGCGAGCACTGGAGGCAGATGGGGAATCAGGACGGCTGGTCTCTGCTTGATTGCGGTGGCTGCGTGCGTGCTTGCGTTATTGGGCTTCTTGCTTCTCTCTGGCCCATCTCTAGTTGCATAGGTATACAGGGCTGGTGCAAAATCCCAGGGTGGGCCGCGGCCCACCCTGGCCACCCTGTAGATCCGCCCCTGGCGGTGGCAACAGATGAGCGTATCTTGAGGGAGAGAAAGATAACTGGCGGCAGGGCAGGGATTGACGGGCAGAGGCTCGTCCGGCAACGGGGTTGGGGATCATTTGGAACGGGGAAAGTCCCGACACGGCCCGGCCTGGCTATGGCTATAAATCCTTGTTTACGCGAGCCCGAGCCGGCCCGGTTTGCCTGTCAGGCTTAATTTCCAGGCCCGAGCCCAGCCCAATGGCACGATCAGGCCTGGCCCAGGATTTTTGGGCCGGGTCGGGTCAAGCCGTCCGGGCCAGGCTGCCCATGGCCAGGTATACTCTGGACCATGGGATGCGAAGGAAATCAATGGGTGAAGTTTTGGTCCGACGTTTGGAAGAAAATCAGACATCTGACCATAAGTGTTTTTTTTGCAGGTAACCATAAGTGTTTACATGTGGTAATTCTAATAAATGAAGCCTGTGATTAGAAACAACACAAAACAAAGAACTACGTTTTATTGGCCTCATATAATGACAGTGTATTTCTATATGGAGCAAAAAAACAGTAGATGAATTAATCTACTCCTTCCAATCCATATTAATTGATGCTAGTTTAGTACAAAGTTAGAAGAACAAGTTTCACTGGGCAAACTTACAGCATAACCCCAATATGTTACTGAGCTCAAGTGAGCAAGGTAACGTGCAATGACAAATGCTCGACAAGTGGAGTTGGTCTTAACACGAGACACAATCCAAGAAATTCCAGTTCTACCAGGAATCACGACCTGATACATCCAAGGCTGACTGGTAGTCAAAGGGGGGAAATGAGATCTAACCATTGCAATGAATGATGCACGATAATCCCTACACATAATCTAAATCTAATCAGCAAACAGAAACCATGGACCAGAATCAAATTGTCCTCTGTAACCAATGGAAATCCAGTCCAGAGTGCGCCTGCTAAGAAAACAATGCCCCCGATCGTGCTCTTGATGTCTGCGCCTGCTTACCAAGTCGAGGTAGGGGAAGACAGTCCGGTCACCTGGGCCGACAACTAAGAATTCTTCTTTTTTGACAAAGGATGGATTTTATTAACTCAAATGCACCAAACATAATGAGCACACACCCGACCTTTTTATATCTAGGATGCACACAGCCAACTCAAACTCACGTACACAAAAACACGTCAGCAAATAGCAAAGTCATATAGGACCAAAGCTATGTATAGGCGATGAAAAAACAAAAAAAGCCCCAAAGCTATCATGTCCGTGATGGGCAAACTAGAAAAATGACCGTATCTGCACCATTCATTTCATGACACCACACGGACGACAAGGTTCTTCAACAGCAACGCCTTCAGAAAGGGAGCGACATTTGAGCGTTGCCATCACGGGATCCAACCACCAAGGCTAGAATCTAGATTTTCACCCCGAAGAATCAGTCTGAGCATTTCGAACAGTACCTTCAACAAGGTAATGACATAAAAATGTCGCCATTGCCAGGTATACCCAACTCGGGGCAGACCTAGGCTTTCGCCCCGGCACTCGAGACCGGATGCTCAAGTAGCACCACCATCGAAATCACTGACATGTTGTCGCCACCACTTTTCCATGATACCAGCAACTACCTACGATGTGACCGCCGCCGCCGCACAACCATCCTGCATCAAGAATTCTTGTGCAAGGGTAATTTAGGTGGGGCCAATAGCTCCTGTGCGACATGTTTGATGTGAATTTGCTTGAGTGCGACGTTGTTCGAGCGAATGGCTGTGGTGCGACACATTTAAGCAGGTAAATAGCCCAGGGCCACATGGGGTGTTAAATGTGGTTAAATTGGTCGTCAACCAAGCCCGTTTATGTTAGGACATGTGGGTCCAACTTAATTGCTCCTCAAAACAGCTGACCGTGCCCTGCCGCCCGACCGTGCCGGACCCGCCACTCTGTGCCCGCCCCCTCCCCCCTTCTTCTCCGGTGGCGGCGGATCTTGCGTTCTCAACGGCGGCGGCGGAGCCCTCGTTCTCAACGGCGGCGGAGCCTTCGTCCTCAAAAAATGGTGAGTGAAAACCCTAGTCCCCCTCCCGTTCCTCTCTCGGCCCCGTAGATCTCAGCTCGTTTCCTCTGTTTTCGCTTGTTGAATCGATAGGTTGTGAGGGGAGCCCGTGGGCATACTGAGATGGAGCCCCCAGATTCAACTTCGAATAGGTAATGCTCCTCTCTCTGATCCAATTTTGCATGCAATTAGGGCCTAGTCTGCTCTTTCTCATGGGCTCACACTGTCCGCCACTGACAGAGGGGATGCTGCCGCTCGGACCTTCAAATTGACGGTCAATTTCTTTCCATCAAAGGCAAAATTAGTTGATGGTAGCATTCAGAACATTGAGAGAGTCACAATTGTTAAATGGGAGGTTGAGTTTACAGAGATTAATCCACAAGTTCTACAGAACATGGGAGAGAAGGCAGTGAAGAAATGGGTGGAAAAAATTGGGGAGAATGTTGTTTGGGGTCCAGAGCAAGAAGTATCACTGTTGCGGTTTGATGATTGGAAAGGAGAGTATGTGAGAATGGAAGATGGTGAACAGATTGTTGATGAAATCGATCGGCAAAACGGCTGGACAAGCAAACGAGCTAATTTTTTTGCTGAGCTGGTTGATCTGAATATTTTTTCGAAGGTTGGATATGTGCCATCACAATTGGCTGCGCAGATGGTAGATGATGATTGGGCTACACAGAGGCCATTGATTCCCATGTGTACTGAACTTACAGTAATAGCCGAAGAGGGACAGGTGACTGGAATTGAAACTGAAACTGCAGCAACTGTTGATTGGAATGTAGTTGAATTAGATGAGCCTACTGATTTGGTCATTGCACCAATGCCTGACATTGAGATGGCCAAACTTTTTGGCATTCCAGTCGATGACAGAGATAAGCAGGAGAGGGGAGAATCTAGTTTGCCTGCTAATGTTGATGAAGATGTAGATGGACAATTGATGGAACAAGCTGCAGATGAAGTAGATGATGCACATGATGATGAGCTGGTGCATGTGTATGACAAAGAAAACCCTGTCATTGAAGTAGGCAAGTTCTTCCCAAGCATGAAGGAGTTTAGGATGTGTTTCAAGACTTATGCAGTGAAACATGAGTTTGATGCCAAGACTGTTTGGACTGATAGAAAGAAGTTTTATGCGAGGTGCAGAGGATTTGATGGTAGTGTCAAGCCTTGCAAGTGGTACATATCTGCTAGACTGCAACCTGATGGAAGTACTGTCAGGGTTAACCAAATCCCCAATCAACATACTTGTATTACAAGTTCACAGAGAGTATCAACCATGACATCACAACTTTGGGTTGCAGAAAAGATCACCCCAATTTTAGCCAAAACACCAAACACTACTGCCAAGAAACTCAAAGTAGACTTGGAAAAGATGTACCCCATTAAACTGAAATATACCACAGTGTGGAAGGCAAAACAAAGGACAATGAAAAACTTATATGGTGATTGGGCAAATACATTTAGGATGCTTTACAACTTCAAAGCAGAGGTGGAAAAGAGGTCACCTGGTAGTGTTGTGGAGATAGATACAGAGGTATCAGCCAAAGGTGAAGTCAAGTTCTCCAAGTTTTTTATGGCTTTGAAGCCTTGCATAGATGGCTTCAAAGCAGGGTGCCGTCCATATTTGAGCATAGACTCATCATTTTTGACAGGCAAGTGGAATGGTCAGTTGGCAGCATGCAATGCTCTAGGTGGACACAACTGGATGTTTCCTATTGCTGTTGGCTTGTTTCAGTCAGAAACAGAGGCTTCATGGACATGGTTCATGATCCAGTTGAAAATATGCCTAGGGCCAGTGTCACCTTTGGCTATACACACAGATGCATGTAAGGGGCTTGAAAATTCAGTGAAAAGTGTTTTCCCACATGCTGAGCAGAGGGAGTGCTTCGGTCATTTGTGGATGAATTTGATCAAAATATTTAGAGGAGAAGAATTTGGGCGCATGTGGCCAGCAGCAAGATCTTACACTAGACAGACACACAAATATCATCTTGATAAGATAATGGCAGCATGTGATGAGTTTGGTCCATGGCTAAACACCTACCATTCTTTGTTATGGTACAGGTCAGCATTCAACACTGCCATCAAGTGTGACCACATCAACAACAATTTGGCAGAGAGTTTCAACAATAAGGTGAAGGAGTTAAAAGATTTGCCTGTGCATGACATGGTTGACCAAATTAGGATCATGCTCATGCGGTTGTGGGAATTGAGAAGAAGGATAGGTGATTGTCTGCAAGGTGATAAGCTTCCAGCAGTGGTACAACAGGTGGTCAATAGGAGCAGAAGTCTTTCACATTTGTTTGTTGAAAAATCTTCACCTTGGGGTGCTGAAGTTAGAGATAACAAAACTGGAAGGAGACATGTTGTTAACACTGAATTGCATGATTGCACTTGCCTCGAGTGGCAACACACTGGTAAACCATGTGAGCATGCCATTCTTTTCTTAGCATCCCAACCGAAGATAAACATGCACCCATATCTGCATGAATATTATTCGGTAGCAAGATTCAAAGCTGCATATGCTACTCCAATTCCAGCACTTACAGATCAGTCTCAGTGGCCTGAAGTGGACATTGAATTTTCCATGTGTCCTCCCTTGATGAAAAGAAAGGCTGGCAGGCCTAAACAGAGTAGATTCAAGGCATGGTTTGAGAAAGGTGGGAGTAGTAAGAAGGGAAAGAAAGATGAAAAGCCAAAAAGGGCCCAAAAAGGTAACAAAAATAGATGCAAGTTGTGCCAGGAACTTGGGCACAGAGTGGGATCTATCAAATGCCGTTACACTCCTGATAAGCCAAAGTATGTTCTTGTTTATTTGTCTGTGTTTTAATTTGGTGCTTTTTCCCAATTAGTATATTTATAACATTTTCTGCACAGGAGGAAGCGAGCAAGTCAGACCCTTGTTGTTGAACAGTGTTGGCCAACCAAAAAAGCAAGAGTCAATGGCGGTAGAAAGAAGAGAAGTGTGCCTGAGCCTGAGCAGACTGAAGAAAATCCTGCTGCAGTCAACATTCAGACTGAAGAAACTGATGTGGAGGTGCACACCGAAGAAACTGAATTTGAGCGTGTCGAGGTTCAGACTGAAGAAACTGAACCTGAGCGTGTCGAGGTTCAGACTGAAGAAACCCATGTTGATGTACACACCAAAGAAACTGAAACTGTTGTCAACATTGAGACTGAAGACACTGATCACGAGGGTATTGGCGAGGTGTTGAAAAGACCAGTGAAGAAAACCAAGATGATCATGAACTTGTGTGTGTAGTAGAACCAAAAATAAGAAGGGCTAAGGCGAAGAAGGGCACACAACGTGGTAGGAAGAAGTAGAACAGAGAATAGTTTGAAAATTTGGGACATGTAATAATATTTGTAACTTGGTGCGTACTGGTAGTCACTATGTATCCCCATATTTCTATTCGAACTTGTTTGTCTAAACCGCCCGTCTAAACCAGCCAAATAAAATTCAAATTTAAATTTAAATTTGGGCTATTGATGTTTTAGTGCTATCTAAAGTACCTCAACTGAAATATGTTTGCTTGCTGACCATTCCGAGCCCTTTTGGTAAGTTGAACTCATAGTCATGAAAAGTGTGTTTCAAATGACCTCCAAAGGTAGGGTAAACGGCCTCATATTTAAGCAAGTTTTTTTGGCACCTTGTCTAAACCAGCCAAATAATTTTTGTACACATCTATTCTACCTATATAGTGTAAATCTAAAGTCTCACTATTTATTGAATTAATTTTCTATTTTTTCTTTTCTTTTTGAAAAAACAAGGTTTAATAGAAAATTATATATAAAACAAGTTTAAAACATGAAAATGAGAAAAGTAAGTTCAGATCTTTCTTAGTCAATCCAAAATGAAGTTTTGGTGAGGTTTTCACACTTTTCATTTTCAAAACTCCACCTACTCTCGGGTGCCCACTACTCTCTCCCTTCAACTCCATACTACATTGTTTGAGGAATAACAATTTTGTGAAGGATTTTTCGCAAAAATGTATGTAAACCATATTTATATTTTTTTCTCGTTACTATACGACATAATAAGACTATGTGCGCAAGTTTTATATTTTTTTGATTTTTTTTGAATTAGTTATGCTCAACCCTAATCAGTCAAAACCTCTCAAAACCCCTCAAAACCCCTCTCAAAACCCCTCAAAACCCCGCACACTACCTGGTCGTCGATCGTTGTGCGTGGATGGTTGGGATCAGGCGCTAGGGTTAGCTACAGTGTGCAGCGATCCGCATGAGACGCGCTGATTGGTTGACGCGGTGGGGTTTGGATCAGCCTCTCTCGTTGGAGCATCAGGACCGTTCATTTGAATCCAACGGCAAGAGTTGACGCGGTGCATGGACCAAGCCTACGGAGTGCCCTTTCCATCGTTGCATGCGTGCCCGTGCCTACCCGCAGCATGCATGCCCACCCGCAGGACTGCGCCCGTGCGTTGCATGCATGCCTCGACGTAGCCCTGCTCCGCCACCCCTATCAACGCAGTAACCTGTCGCATGCCTACCATTAGAACCGATGCAGCATCGCATCAAAGCATGCACCCGGCCACAATGCAGCAGCCCGATGAAGACAACCAAAAAGCCAACGCTGCATGGCGTGGTGTGCACGCTGTGCATGGCGTGCTCCTCTTTGACGACGCAATACTGGCATGGTATCGATGGGGCCCGTATCGATGTGGGTATCGATGCAGTTCAAATGGCGTGCTGCCCGTTACAAGATGGGCAAAAGAAGGCGTACATTATTGTCGGTCACGTCTCCCATCGACCGAACCTTGCCCTCTAGCCAGGCCCTAGCAAGATGAGCAAATTAATGGGCAACGGCATGCATGCACGGGCGGCACACGCAGAGAACCCGGGGAAGGCGTGTCCCCTTGACCCACGACGGCACAGACGCGTGCGTGAGCCCGTCCCCCTTGACCCACGACCGGTGGCACAGAAGCGTAGCAGTCCGTTTCCCACGGCCACGCTCGTGTACATGCTTTCATGGGGCGCCACCAAACGCCGCCCGCCCATTAATTCTAGGGTTTCGACGGGGTGAAACGACGTCGCACTTGGGCTATTTAAGCCGGGCACTATCGTCCTCTCCCTCCTCATCCATCATACCCCATCCTCTGCCTCCTCTGCCCTTCTTCTTCATTCTTCTCCATCAAACCCGACCGAGCACTCGAGCCACCCCGCCACCATGCAGTACACCGCCCCCACCTACCGCTTCCCCCCAACCGTGCCGGAAAGGCTCTACCCGGCCGGAGTGTATGTAGAGAGAACCCTTAGGGTTTGGGCGATCTCGAGATGGAGGGGCGCAAGGGGGTTAACGGAGTTCTTCCTTGCGTCCGGCTTCCGCCACCTCCCCCGCGGCTCTCCTCGGATGTACCATGTTGAGGAGGTCAACCACAACGGCGTTGTGGTTGGGCTCCTCGCCACGTTCACTAACCCTTTCGATGCTTTCCATCTCCTCGGGCGAGCGTATTGGGTTGGTTGTGAGTTCATAGCTTTCACCACCTACAATATCTTCACCGACTTCCAGAGCATCTTCCCCAACAACGGCGTTATGCACACGCTCCCGTACCCCATCAACAACGGGGAGGAGTGAAGGACGGCGCCCGGAGGAGCGAGGTGGCGTTGTTCCCCGGGAGAAGGAGAAGAAGAGCCCAAAGAAGAACCCGCGTTTCGTGCCCCCCGATCTATCTAGCTTATCGTATTAGTTTTTTAAAGTTGTATTAGTATTTTAAGTTGTAAGGCTATCATGGAGTTGTAAGGTTATCGTGGAACTATGGGTTGCAATAGTTGTGCTACTATATATATTGTGTGTTTCGTGCTATTATTTGAAGATTGCTATGGGTTGTTCTTGCTTATTATTTGTGTATTGCTATGGGTTGCTACGAGCCCGGGTTGCTACACCTCAATCTCACCACACACACACCATCTTCAAAATATTGGCCAAACCATGGACATGCAACTAGGAGCCCCATGCAAACCCACTATGGACATGCCACTAGGAAATGCAAACTAATTTACTTCATGCAACTCATTTAGTTCATGGAACCGTAGACATGCATACAAACAATTAACATTTGGTTCTATTGCATCAAAAAATGATCCATCACAAAATTTAGTGCAAGAAAAAGGCCAAAGTAAAAATAAGTAACATTTTATTTGCCGAAGTTAGAGGTGGGCTGGTGCCTCTACGCGGGTGGGCTGGTGCCCCTACGCGGGCGGGCTGGTCTCTATTTTGGGCATGGTTATTTTCTCAGGGTCCATTTTCTCACGGCCCAACATCTATTCGGCAGCCCAGTTTTGTTTTTTTACTAGAAACTGAATTTGGGTGTGTACTCTGTTAACTGAAGAACAAAAACAGAGGAAACAGAGCATCAACACTGAATATGGCCCCTGAGAATATCATTACAATAATTCAAGCAAGTTTTGCTTCACACGAATTCAAGTTCATCTAACAAATGATCCCTGGCTAACTCAAACTACTAGGCACCCCTGAAACTAGCTGACTAACTAACTGAAACTATAACAAATTCTAGCGATTGATGAACATCAAGTAAAATAAACCCATAGCAATTACACAACCATAAAATGCTCCCGCCATCATATTTGCTTGTTGCTTCAAATCGATCAGATGCTTTAGTTGCTTGCCGATTTTCTTCAATTCACACTTCAGTTCTGCACTGTGCATCATCGGATCGGCTCTGTCCGCCAAATTGGGGGCTTGTTCCACGGCAAGCCGCCCCCCAAAATTGAGCTCTTGGGTTGGGGTTGATCCCTCCAATTTCAACCTTTCAACATATTCATCGAGCCACTCAAAATGCCCACATTTCTTCAGAACCTGAAAACAGGGGGCCGGCGGCGCATGAATCCTAGATCCACCACCCAGATCCACCGCCCTAATTCGAGGGAAAAAGAAAGAAATCGGGAGAAATTAGACCATAGAATTGGTCAAGAACACAGATCTAACCTGCCCCGGCTGTGGCTTGCTCAAACATTTCACAAACTCGCGCCCACGGTTGCCATTTTCTTCCCTCACACAAGTCAAACGCTTGAGAGGCTCCATGCGTGGGCAATCGGGGCATCTTGTCAACGGCAGTGGACCATACTGCGTCCATGGTTGGCAGGTGGCTGAAGTCGAGCTAGACATCACTCGCCGGCGGCGCGCTTCGTTGCCGGAGTAGAGGAAGAAGAAGGTGGGAAAGGAAAGGGGCAGGGTAAGCAATGGAGGGGGGCGGGCTGGCTCGGGTCGGGCCACGCTGATGAGCACGGGCATGCTTGTGTGGATAAGTTGTGGGTCCCACCCGCATGCTAGTAACTGGTGGGTCCCGCGTGTCATAACTCAAATCGCTAACCCTCGTGTTTTTCATTTCACGGTTAAACAGAGCCATGTCGCATTGGAGCTATTTACACGCTCAAGTGTGTCGCATCACAGCCATTCACTCGAACAACGTCGCACTCAAGCAAATTCACATCAAAAACGTCGCACAGGAGCTATTGGCCCAATTTAGGTGATGTATCTTTCCTGCTGCTGCTGAAGCAAATGAACAGAGGACTTTGCGTCCAGCACGAACTTCTTCAAGATCAGCCTGGCAGAGGATGGTGAATTCTGAATACAAGTGATTGAGATCAGGCTAGGAAGATGACATGTTATTGAAATTCAACACATACCTTGCAGATCTTGTCTCTCCCATTAGCCTTGGCAACTACGCTTACAAAGAGATTCAAGGTCTATTACAACCCATTACAACCAACAATGCTTACACTAGGCACATACAGACATGTTGAAATTCAAATAGAAGAAAAAAATATATAGAATCTACAGTTATAGAGAATCTACCACGGTAGAGCACCCTAGGTTGATCGACGAGCTTGTTGACACCGCATTTCGTTTATTTAGCTTCCTATAAACATAATTGCTTGTCCTAAAAATGATGATAGATCAACACACAGTACTGTACTCCCTCCGTCCCATAATGTAAGATGTTTTTTAACATTACACTAGTGTAAAAAAGCGTCTTACATTATGGGACGGAGGGAGTACAAAACGAACGAGCTTGACTTGTCTCTTCGACATGTCTAGCTAGTACACAATTTCTGACTTGACTTGTCTCACGCAGTTTCTTCGAGCTGTCCAATTTCTTGTTTTTTGTTTCGCTGCAGATTTGTAATCAGTCGTATGCACGTGCGCCCGCCCGTCCATACGATGAACAAGTGGATGAGGTAAATACAAGTAATACCAGATGCTGACGGGGATATGGACATCACGAAGAGTGCACCTTAAATTTTTAGCGAACACCCAGTTCATTGCTGAAGTGAAGTGGACATGGTGTGACTTGTCGAGCACAATTGTGTGGATGGTACAAGTAGGAGCAACAGCTCCGGAGACGCCACACACTCTTACATTTTGTTCGGGTTCTGACTAGCCGGTGTGGCATGTCAGATTCGTTTGATAAACCCACTCAACTGTTGGTGTTTTCGCTAACCAATATGTGATTGACTGGTTAGGAGTACAGTATCCTTAGCCCACTGGCATTCAAGTCTTCATGCTCGTATTTATATCGGATTTATTTCAGGATTTCCGGCGATGCGCAAGATTTTGTTCTAGCCTGCCCAAAATTTCTTTTCTTTTTTCTTCTAATACGAATAGTGGTGGTTTATCTTATAGTCAGCTTTTAGTCTGCTTATAGTCTTCCAAAGCACACCACCAGTCCACCACCAACCCACGGGGTAGGAATAGGATGACCATCCCTATCGCCATTGACTATCTTAGAGAACTCCAAAAAACAAACGTTAAGTATTTTTTGGAGACAGATCCCACGAGAGGTGTATTTTTATTTTGCGAAGATGCGAGGAGGGTGTTGACGTTTTCATCTGACGATCCAGATCGCGTCCCGCAGAGAGTGCCCGGGGGCATAAAGATGGAGGGGATATGTTGTCACTCCACAACACAAAGTATCATAACACGCAGAGAGAGAGAGAGAGAGAGAGAGAGAGAGAGAGAGAGAGAGAGAGAGAGAGAGAGAGAGAGAGAGAGAGAGAGAGAGAGAGAGAGAGAGAGATGGCAGCCAGCAGCATGAGCAGGGACGAGAGGTGGAGCCTGGCCGGCGCGACGGCGCTCGTCACCGGCGGTAGCAAAGGGATCGGGTACGTACGCAATCACATAATCTAACCAGCTAGCTTTCGTACGTACGAGGATCCTAGTTCATCGATTCGACCGATCGATGTATCATGGAGTACTACTTAACTGCATGGCCGCATCGATGGGAAACGCTGACACAGCCACGCGATCGTGGAGGAGCTGGCGGGGCACGGGGCGAGGGTGCACACGTGCGCCCGGAGCGCGGCGGAGCTGGAGGAGTGCCGCCGCCGGTGGGAGGCCAAGGGGCTCCCGGTCACCGTCTCCGTCTGCGACGTCTCCCTGCGCGCCCACAGGCTGCAGCTCCTGGAGACGGCCAAGCAGGTCTTCGACGGCAAGCTCGACATACTGGTAAGTGGAAGTGGTAACGCGCGCAGCGACCAACTCTGTTCTTTCTGATCCATGGCGACCAACTCTACGCTATGCAGGTGAACAACGCGGCGCAGATTCTTGCTAAGGCCAGCGTGGAGTGGACATCGGAGGAGTACTCACATCTGATGGCGACCAACCAAGAGTCGTACTTCCACCTCAGCCAGCTCGCGCACCCCTTCCTCCTCAATGCCACCATAGCCGGAGGAGGTAGCATCGTCAACATATCCTCCCATGCCGGCTCACTCGGCTTCCCTGGCCTCGCGCTCTACAGTATGGCAAAAGGTGCCCTATTGCCTCTTTTTTCAATTTTTGGCGATTGCTTCCCTAGCAAATCAAGCCGCTTGGTGTACCCTATTGCCTCTGTTCTCCAAACTTTTGAATTTTATAAAGTCCAAGGGAAATGTAAAATCTACTTTTGAATACAAATTCAATCTATATATTTCTAAGATATCAATAGTCAAAATTTGAAATTATGACTCTATCCTTGCCCCGGGACGACAATGTTCTTAGGACTGCAAAAAATGCTTCGGGAGGTTTCTAAGAGGCTATCTCGGGTAGCAAATGAAGTATACAGAAGAGCGTATGTGTGGAATCCTTCTGCTCAAAGGCTGAGTTTTGTGTGTACCTGAGATGGGGCTACTATGTAGTATGTTTTGATTTTAGACTTGCTTATTGCTTTGGCTGATGTGCAATCTGTAAAAAGATGTTTAAAAAGTCTGCTCTCTCTCTCCGGTAGTGGGTGATTTGGCATCTTATAGATGTGGTTATATGTCTAGGATGTAGGTTGCTTATCAGTTGATGAGGTGATGCATCAGGTCTGATGAAAAAAGTGATGTGGTGGTGTGTTTTGTTGTATCCAGACTCCTATTTTCATAATGAAAATGGGAGCCATGTGGCCCCTCTTATCGAAAAAATAATAATCTAACTATTTGTAAAGATAATCATACTAAAATATCATAAGTTAGAATGTGCTAATTGGGATATACAGATATTTTTGAGAAGTTTTGAATTGAAGGTATTCAGAACTGCAACTCAATCCTTCAATTCAGGCATCAAAATTACATCTCCTTTATATCATTAATATACCGTCTTGCATGCAGGAGGAATCAACCAGCTTACAAGGAGCCTTGCTACAGAGTGGGCCCAGAACAAGATCCGCGTGAACTGTGTCGCCCCTAGCGCGACTAAGACCGACATGTTAAACAGTGTACGCTCCGTCAAATTCTATCTACATAAAAATATGTTATAGAAATGAATAAGCTGGACTGCTTTACAGTAGTAGTTATATGAACTTTTTTGTACATGTAGTAGGATAATTTTCTACTATCGTTTTCGAAGTAACAGTTTAACTCAAGCCAACTGATACTGCTGCCACGCATGGCAAAATGCCGATAACTGATCACTATACCTGAATGAAACAGCTAGGACCGGAGATCATAGAAAACGAGTTGGCCAGGACTCCGATGCGGCGAGCAGGCGAGCCAGCCGAGGTGGCGACTGTGGTGTCATTTCTCTGCATGCCGGCGGCGTCCTTCGTCACCGGCCAAGTCATCACCGTCGATGGTGGTCGGACCATTAGTGGTTAGTCAATTAAGAGTACCTTGCGAATAAACTCTCTGTGTGTTGATCACAAAGAGCGACAAAATCCAACAGTCGAAAGACATTTCGTTGTACGTAGGCAGGTCGAAAAGCATGTGTGGCAGCATGAGGAAACTTTTGTATTGAAGTGAAAGAAAAGCAATCCGTATTAAAACTGCTACATGGGTGTTAGTTAGTTGTCACTTAGGTGTCAATGCAAAATCATCTAAGGAGGAATGTTTAGGATTCATTGCCCGGAGGATGGTGATGAAATTCTTGAGGCTAATGATGATTTGGGCATGGTGGCTCTTTTGCTTGCGGAGATGGATGAGGGCAACAACTGAAAGCACACATGTTCTCAACCGGGGTGTGTTATGATTCTTCGAAACATGTTTGAACCATCGCATGCGTGATTACTTTGCAGAGTCCGTGTATCCCGAGCATCTTTCCAGGAGACGATCCGGGGCAAAGAAATCGTAGTTAAAATGAGGTCCATATGAGAGATGAGCACCCCAAAAGTTTGAATTATTATGATTTGAGGGTGAAAACATTAAAGTTTGAATTGTTGTGATGTGAATTTGAAGTTAAAATGGGGTTCATATGCAAATGAAAAAAAGAGGAATAAAAATGTAGGAACTGCAGTTATAAATAATTTGACAAGGCAAAGCAGCCTGAAATCTAAAAATAAATGGGGTTCACCAGATTGATACTCCCTCCGTCCTAAAAATAAGTGACTCAACTTTGTAATAACTTTGGATAAGCTCGCTGACACTTCATTACATCTTTTTTACCTTCCTAGACACGAATGTGTGGCGGGGCCACTGAGGGATAAATCAGGGGGCAAATGACGAGATATTTTTTCAAGGGTCCAAAAACACTACTTCTCTCAATTTCTGCCAACCAAACACGTCGTCATGCAGTAGATAGAGTACAAAAAGGACGACCGACTTGCACCCACAGCAACTTGACTTGTCGTCTCTCTCAGGCGTGCTTTCCGACCTGGCCTGCGCAATTTCTTCGAACTGCCCGATTTCTTCCTTTTTGTTTGCTCCTGCAGATTTGTCTCCAGCCCATGCACGCGCGTCCGTCCGACCGTCCGAAAGATAAACAAGTGGCCGACGTAAAAGCAAGCAAAAAAGAAATGGAAGCAATGGTGGATGCCAACAGGGACATGCACGTCAACGGAGTATACCGCGAAGTCTAGCGACGACCCAGGTCAATGCCGACGTGGACGCGCACGTCAACAGAGCGTGACATGTCCAGCATTACCGTGTCCGTGTGGAAGGATCGCATGCATAAATAGTTTCACCATGCTATTGTAGACAGCATCGTAGCTAGGCAGCAAAAACCTCTCCATCGACCATGTCTGGGTGGTGGGAAAGGGACGAGCCCAACGGGTCCAAGGCGGTGAGCCTGCTCCTCCGCCTGTCCGCGCTCATCCTGGCCCTCGCGTCCGCGGTCATGATGGCCACGGCCGACGACTGCACCATCGCCGGCGCAACGCCGCCCACAGCCGTCACCTACCGGGACTACGGCGCCTTCGTGTACCTGGTGTGGGCCAACGTGGCCGCGGCCGTGCTGGAGGCCGCGGCCGTCTACCTGCAGCTCAGCGGCGCCGGCGACGATGATGACGACGAGGGAAGCCGGCTCCCAGGAGTCGTGCTGGTCGTCGTCGATGTGCTGGCGCAGGCGCTGCTCTACTCGTCGACGGGCGCCTCGTACGGTTGTGGGAAGGTCGGCGTCGACGTCTGCGTGGTGTTCGGCCAGCAGGTGGGGCGGTCCAAGCTGCTGTCCTTTGGCGCCAGCGTCTCCCTCGGCCTCGCCGCCGTCATCAAGGACGTCTCGCTGCCGTTCAATGTCTGGCCCGGCTCGTCGGACTGAGATGCGAAACGCAAAGACGGCCAGAGCACCGGGTAGTGTGTATGCGTGCATGGGACAAAGTATATGGCAACTGTACGCATCGTGTACCTGTTGGCTATTGATCACACGAACGTGACTTATTGCCCGAGGGTTTCCTTTCTTTTGTACTAGACAGAAGAAGAAAAAGGGACATGGAGTATATGCTGCCGAGCTCAAATGCTTCCTCATGAACAGTAAAATCAAAAAATAGAAAATAAATTCAATAAATTCTGAATTTTTTACGGTAAACTTTGACAAATGTTTTACATGCTTGTAAAATTTCAACACAAAATAACATTCGTAGAAGTCGTGACAAAAAAAAATTAATGTTCCAAAAATGCTAGTTTTGAACACATTTTGGAGTGCCGATTCTTTTTTTTCGCCACGCCTTCCGCGAATGTCATTTCATGCTGAAATTTTGCAAGCGCACAAAACATTTGTCAAAGTTTACCACAAAAAAAGAGATTTTCTTTGAATTTTTTTACTATTTTTTTAATTTTACTGTTCATGCGGGTGCATTTGAGTTCGGGAACAGAATAGTATTTTTGAAGAAAAAGGGCCATCTAGTGGCGGCAAGGGTGACAAACTTTATGGCGCAGTTTTTCGGCAGCTTCCCTCCGCTCATGATCTTTTGTGTGAGGACGTGTGTAGCCCTATAGGTTTAGACCATATCTAACAGACCCTTATAGCCACACATTCTGTAAAAATCGGGCGACTATATGGGTTTAGCCCTTTTTTGGGCCAGACCAGAGCCCGTGCCCGTAAATGTTTTTAGGTGGCCCGCAAACCACCACACCCCCCCCCCCTCCCCTCACGCGCGGTATATCTACGGGTTTGCGGCGAGTATACGTGGCGAAACACTATCCCCGCCACCACGATTCCCCAATCCCCTCTCCGACTTCTTGCTGCCGGTGAGCTAAATCCGCCGCCCCCGCCCACCAATCTGCGACGATATGGAGCTCTGGCCGGCGCGGTGGCGGCGAAGACCCAGAGCGGTAAGCGTTATGTCATCGCCGACGCGGTGCGCAAGTGCTCGGCCAAATGGTACACCAACTACGGCCTCCCGGTGTGGGCGTCCCTCCTCCGACGCGAGACGGAGGAGTACGACAGCTGCCACGCATGGCGCTTCGACGGGGGAAGCTCTTCTGGCGCGAGGAGCTCTTCCGGCGCGCCACTGCTTCTGGTGAAGAGGGAGCCCGGCGAGCTTCCTCCGCTCCGCTCCGTCAAGAGGAAGCCGGGGGAGGAGCGCCCGCGAGGCCACGGCGTCGTCGGCCCGGAGGACTACCTCGTCGGGCCCGACGCGTACGCCTTCGAAGTGGCGCTCGCCGAGAGCGCACTGCACGCGAGCAGGAGGAGGGGGACACGCGTCGCCGGCAGGACAAGGAGCTCAGTGACTGTGACGCCCCCGATTCAATCGTACACCAAATATGTACGATCAAGATCAGGGACTCACGGAAAGATATCACAACACAACTCTACAAATAAAATAAGTCATACAAGCATCATAATACAAGCCAGGGGCCTCGAGGGCTCGAATACAAGTGCTCGATCATAGACGAGTCAGCGGAAGCAACAATATCTGAGTACAGACATAAGTTAAACAAGTTTGCCTTAAGAAGGCTAGCACAAACTGGGATACAGATCGAAAGAGGCGCAGGCCTCCTGCCTGGGATCCTCCTAAACTACTCCAGGTCGTCGTCAGCGGTGGCGTCTGGCTCCTGGACTCCAGCATCTGGTTGCGACAACCAGAAAGAAAGGAAAGGGGGAAAATGGGGGGAGAAAGCAACCGTGAGTACTCATCCAAAGTACTCGCAAGCAAGGAACTACACTACATATGCATGGGTATATGTGTAAAGGGCCATATCAGTGGACTGAACTGCAGAATGCCAGAATAAAAGGGGGATAGCTAATCCTGTCGAAGACTACGCTTCTGGCAGCCTCCGTCTTGCAGCATATAGAAGCAGAGTAGATTGAAGTCCTCCAAGTAGCAACTCCAAGTAGCAACTCCAAGAAGCATCGCATAGCATAATCCTACCCGGCGATCCTCCCCTCGTATCCCTGAGGGAGAGCGACCACCGGTTGTATCTGGCACTTGGAAGGGTGTGTTTTATTAAGTATCCGGTTCTAGTTGTCATAAGGTCAAGGTACAACTCCAAGTCGTCCTGTTACCGAAGATCACGGCTATTCGAATAGATTAACTTCCCTGCAGGGGTGCACCAACTTACCCAACACGCTTGATCCCATTTGGCCGGACACACTTTCCTGGGTCATGCCCGGGCGCGGAAGATCAACACGTCGCAGCCCCACCTAGACAGAACAGAGAGGCCAGCACGCCGGTCTAAACCTAAGCGCACAGGGGTCTGGGCCCATCGCCCATGGCACACCTGCACGTTGCGAGGGCGGCCGGAAGCAGACCTAGCCTAGTAGGCGTTCCAGTCCAATCCGGCGCGCGCCGCTCCGTCGCTGACGTCTGAAGTGCTTCGGCTAATACCACGACGCCGGGATACCCATAACTACTCCCGCGTAGATGGTTAGTACGTATAAGCTCGTAGCCAACTCAGATCAAATACCAAGATCTCGTTAAGCGTGTTAAGTATCCGCGAACGCCGAACAGGGCCAGGCCCACCTGTCTCCTAGGTGGTCTGAACCTGCCCTGTCGCTCCACCTCAAGGTAACCGTCGGGGCCGTCGGGAACCCAGGCCCACCTCTACCGGGATGGAGCCACCTGTCCTTTCAGCCCCCTCGTCAGAATCACTTGCGGGTACTCATCGAGCTGACCCGACTTTAGTCACCATCTGTATAGTATGTATGTATGTATAGTATATACCCGTGATCACCTCCCGAGTGATCACGGCCCAATAGTATAGCAAGGCAGACTGACAAGAATGTAGGGCCAATGATGATAAACTAGCATCCTATACTAAGCATTTAGGATTGCAGGTAAGGTATCAATGACTGTAGCAACAATGACAGGCTATGCATCAGAATAGGATTAACGGAAAGCGGTAACATGCTACACTACTCTAATGCAAGCAGTATAGAGTAGAATAGGCGATATCTGGTGATCAAGGGGGGGGCTTGCCTGGTTGCTCTGGCAAGAGAGAGGGGTCGTTAACTCCGTAGTCGAACTGGGGGTCGCCGGCAGCCTCGGGGTCTACCGGAAAGAAGTAACGGAGGGGGAACACAATAAATAACAGAGCAATCAAAGCATGACAAAGCGAAACGTGGCAATACGCGGTCTAGAGTGACCTAACACGGTACTAGGCGGTACCGGTGAAAGGGGGGAAACATCCGGGAAAGTATTCCCGGTGTTTCGCGTTTTCGGGCAGAGGAGCCGGAGGGGGAAAGTTGCGAGTTTGATATGTTAGGGGTGTGTGACGGACGAACGGTCTGCTTATCCGGGTTCGTCTCGTCGTTCTGAGCAACTTTCATGTTGAAAATATTTTAATCCGAGTTACGGATTAAAAGTTATGATTTTCTAAAGATTTTATTAATTTCTGGAATTTAATTAATTACTTAAATTAATTCAAAAATGAATTAATGACATCAGCATGATGTCATGCTGACATCAGCAGTCAACAGAGTTGACTGGTCAACCTGACCAGTGGGTCCCTCTGGTCAGAGACACATGTTAATTATCCAAATATAATTAATCTAATCAAAATTAATTAGGGGTGGGCCCCACTGTCATACTAATTATTTAGCTAATTAACTAACCAGGTTAATTAGATAACTAATGTTTAATTAGTTTACTTATTTGGTTAGTTTAATTAATCAAAATTAATTAAGTTAATTATTTCTTTAATTAATTAATTTTGTTTTTATTATATATAAATATATTTTTAATTTCTTTCTTAATTTCTTCTTCTTCTTTTTTAATCGTTCTGGGCGCTGGGGCCCGCGTGTAAGTGGCCCAGGGCCTTAACGGGCGCTGGACGGTGGTTACGGGCACGGGCGCGGGCCCCGAGTGTCGCCCGAACGGCGAATGCCCGAGGGGCGCGGGGCGCACGATGCGGCCAGGCGCCGGTGCGCGCCAGGGCGGCCGGCCGGTGATGGGGCGCCGGTGGGAGGCAGAGGCGGGTGGTGCAGAGTGGCAAGGACGGCGCGACGAGGCGCGGACGACAGCCAACGGAGTGTAGCGGGCGCGCATGTGGGACGCCGGTCCAGGCGCAGCGCGGGGAGGAAGGCCACAGCCTTGAGCGCGGTCGGGCACGGCGAAAGGCATCCGGCAGGGGGAGAGGAGGAGGAGAGGGAGAGCTCACGGGGGCCGTAGGGTTTTGGCAGCGGGCTCGGAGGCGACCCGTGGGGAGGACGACGACGGTGGCGGCGTGCGGAGGCCCGAGGTTGAAACCGAGCGTGCGGCGGCGTCGTGGGGGCGTCCTGGCGCGGTCGCGGTCGGCAAGGCGAGGGGCGCCGTCGAGGGAGTGGGGACTGGGCGCGAGGACGAGGGCGGGGGCCGGTGAAGCGGCTCCGGCGACGGCGGTTGGTGCCGGGTCGTGCCCCGATCCAGATCGGGGGCGGGGCGTGGACGGGCGCCGGGGCGACTCGGGGTGAGGCGAGGAGGCGTCCAGCGAGGGGGGGAGGGTGACGGGCGACGCCGGCGACGCGGGATCTGGCTCCCCTGTCTCGATCCAGACGAGGGAGAGAGAGGAACGTGGGAGGCGCGAGTGGGGGGGAGTGGACGAGTGGGGTGGCGGCTAGGGTTGCGGGGGGGGGGGGGGTAAGGAAAGGAGTGGGGTTGGCCGGTTGGGCCTTTGGCCGGTTGGGCCGGCCAGCTGGGCCATTCGGCCTAGTGGAGGGGGGCTTTTCATTTTCCTTTTGTTTTCTATTTTGTATTTTCCTTTTCTTTTATTATTTTCTATTTTATTTCAAGTCCCCTTTTATTTCAGTTTTATAAAAATAAACACTAGCACCTAAAATTGTATTTATAAATATACTACCGCCACCTTAATTCTCAACCCAAGATAAAATAGTTTAATATTTTATAAAATTCAACAGGCATTAATTTAACTGTTTTTAGCTACTGTTTTAATTATCTTAGAGCCTTTACATTCTTTCAAAGTTTGGTTTCTCCACCTTAATTACCTAAGTATTATTTGGTTCACTTAGAACATTTAAATTTTAATATTTGAAAACGTTTATTGTTTGCTCGATTTTGAATTGAATTTAAATCGGTTTCGAACTAACGTGATATTGACAATAGTAATCGAAGTGACATGGCATCATTAGCAGAGGGCTGCTGTAGCTTAATCATCCGGGCGTCACAATTCTCCTCCACTACAAGAAATCTCGTCCCGAGATTTAAGAGGTAGTGAAAGGGGGGAAGGTTTGGTAACGAATCTAGCGGGTCTTCTCATTGTGGCTTGCTCTTCTCGAAGAGACCGGTCCAATACATTGATGTCTTCATTCCCTTGCTTCCGGCCATCATGATGAAGTCGACGTCCTTTCTTCGGGATCTTCATCGTACTTATGAATAGGTAACGGGACATTCCGGAAGAACAGACCTCTGCAAGGTCGACTATCTAGTCGATAACATCGAGGAAGGTGGCGGAAGTACTCTCGAATTTAAACTTAAGAAAATATCGAGAGCAAAGTAAGGAGGTACCATGAGAAGTTTCAAACGGATAGGCAAGCGTTTGATGCCTAATCAGAAGGTGAAAGGGGTTCAGAGCAACGATAATAAGTATTGCGTCTGATACTAGAACTGATGATCTCATCGGTAGGTGGCTCATGAATTTCATACGAGTTCACGCGCGAGGAAAAACTTTGGAAACATGAGGGTGTACAGGAGAGTCAGGTTTCGATCCTGGTGGAACTGTGGGTTATGGGCCCACCATGTGGGTTAAAAGTAGGAAGGGTGGTAATGTCTTGCACGATCATGTAAGCAAGACATGTCAGAGGATAGCCTGTCAGTTATGTCGACAACAACATCGATACCAAGGGCGAGGGACGAAGAGAACCATTTTCCTGCTCGTTGAACGAGGCGGACCAATAGGCAAAGTTCTCGTCCATCGGCAATTATCGGAAGTCATCAGCAGTAGAAACAGGGTTACACCAGACAGGAAGGTACACCGAGGTGTTTACCTACGCAGGGGATTACCACTGCTCGGTTAAGGAGTTTACAAGAAAGTTTGAACAAAACAACGGGAAGGAAAATGTGCTTAAACACGTATATCAGGGGTATATCCTTCCCAAGGACAAGCAGAGCATGATATCCATGACAGGATATTATGTAGAAAACTCCCTAGGTAGGGGAGAGAAATTTCATGACATTACCCATACAACGGTGTTTGGATAATTGAGCTAGAAACATTATCGAATGCTCTTGTTGAAAATCAGAGTATCACAGACATGCTTCGAGATAGCATTTGACGTGGTCACTGGGTAAATATCAGACTTTGGATACTCGAAGGATCCATCAGGAACAGCTTGTAGAATAAGTCTTACAATTTCCTCATGGAAGAATGGATAGCATTGCTAAAAGGAAAATTATAACAATAGGTCCTCCGGTCAGGTGTGCTAGGCATGACATCACCTTATCGGGCCAAATGCTAATGTTATAACTCTTGGAAATATGTCCCGGCCACCATATCTGACCGAGATTCAGATCTGATTGGTGTCAGGATACCTCAGACTCAGGATGCCCGATAAGAAAAGGTGCAAGACAAATTGACGAGACGACATTGTAAGATTATTGGGGAATGTACTATGGAAGCAAATTTCAACTCAAGAGTTCATCATTTAAACCAAAGAGAGGATGACGGGGTGGCTGATGGACTCAGCGACTTTCCATTGGGATTAAAAAAAAGGATTTCCATGATTATCTGATCAAGGAGATAACCTTTGTCAGATTAAATGATATAGTGAGGTAAGCTCGAGGAAAACATACATAATTAAACATTGGTTGAAAGGTGCACCCGAAATATGGGCTGGGTTGCTCGACCAATGTTAGAATGGTGATTCAATTATCGGAAGACTTAGAATGAAACTATCGCCCATTCACTCCAAAGCAATAGGGTTGCTAGAAGTTTTGAATTCACACGACATAGCTCAATTGTCAGTATTCCGGTTGAAAACAATACGGGGACCAAGGAATGAACGAAGATGGCAAGAAGTATTATGATATCAAGAATTCTTAAGAGGTGGTGAAATTCTCACCACATTCTTGACAAAAGAGATGGTAATACTCCCGAGGTAAGGAAGATCAACTGCTGGGTAGCAGGGATCTCAAGGTTTACACAAAACACGAACAAGTTGTGTTGAACGGAAGGCAATAAAGTGGTCGATGAGAACAGGAATCATCGAGGGGCAAGGATGGTATTACCCATCATGAATTCAATTGAATTCCTGGAAGAGCTCATAAGGTTGATGATGATCACGACACATTTGTCGAGAGGTTTCATGCAGATGTAATCAACCAGCGACGACATCAAGTCAGAGGAATGATGAAGCAAGAGGTTATTGGAACCACAGTTACGACACAAACTCGAACTCAAGCTGGTTGTTTAAGGTGAAAGGGTATGACGAGGAAAATCGACGTAAGCTTAGCTATCGTCGCAAATTGGTGCTCCAAGAATAAGGACCAGGTAGCACAGGTAGAACCGTCACGACAATGATATAGCCAAACAGGCTAGGAATGGCGTGATCGGGTACAAACTCGTAGTTATAGAAGTTTACTGAAGAGTTGTTGAACCGTAGTGCGGACTCGGTTCAGTTATCGATGTCTTTGAGTGTTTAATAACTCAGAGCTCGTAAAAAAAATGGAATCAGTGGGAAGGTAGTACTTGATGAACTCATAAAAAGTTATGCAGTTCCATAATAATCTCGAGATACCAGGGGGGTAATACTCGACACAAGATCAAAGTAAATGTTGGACTGGTGTATTGATCCATAGAAGACAATTGTTTTAACTTGTCCGAGAAATGAGATCAAAGAAGAACAATCATGGTCGGAACCACGGTTGCAAAAGGCCAGATCCTAGATATAAGATGAACTTATACCAAAGGAATAATTTATTTAAGAGAAGCTTTAATGATAAGATCTACATCGTGTCCATGGGCATGAACACAAGTTCAAGGTCGACTCCCACTTCTCCAATGCATAACCTTTCATTCACTTCTCACGTTCGATGAAGTTGCAGTGTTGAAATTTTATCTGGTGAAGCACCAGAAAAGTATGACTCGTGAAAACTTTCGGGTTCACACGGTTTAGAGAAGGCATATGTTCAACCCATATGGGCTTCTTAGAAACATATACCACAAGTTTCAAGAGTAAATAACACAAGCCCGAAAGCAGAGCATGGTTGGCCAAGCAGAGTATACAACTTAACAAAGGCATTATGTATCAGGGGAAGAACTCACAAGGTGATCAAATGTGAAGGACACTGTCGGATAACAATCCAACAAAGGACTTGATGGTCCACAAAGGATCTGATACGAGTATCGGTACTCAACTAGAGGAAGAAGAATGCAAGGAGATCAGATTATAGAAACAACTGACTAACTCAATTGCCAAATGCAAAGGAATTATGATTTCCAAATCAAGGGATCAGAAGCAATGCTCTGATTAGGGATGGATAAGTTGAATAGCCTTAGGGTACAATCAACGACAATTGGATTGGTCGAGAACCAATTCCAGTTAAAAGAATGGAAGCTCAGCCGGAAAGGTAATTTATAAGGATCAATGATGATTGCGTGTATTCGCAACATATTGAGTCAATAGACCCAAAATGATAATGACAAGGAATGTCAATAAGACTACGAGACTTATGGGATTAACCATAATGCGAGCAAGCAAGAATTTCAAGAGCCAAAGGCTCCAAAGGATTTTCGGAAGATCGAATAGTATTTTGAAGACTTTGGTGAAACTCATGAACAACTGGGGATGAGCGGATACTCGATAATTGCAATAATTATCCGTAGGGGTATTCAGGTGACAAAGAACAGCAAGGCAGTAAGCTCAAAGGATTATCGAAACAACGACGAGTTTTCAGGTTATCTTGTAATAACAAGACCAACTGGGGATGAATGTAAGAATAACAACTGCAAGTAGTTATCCATAAGGGTTTGCGGTGGAAGGGGAATTGCAAACGCGATGAACACAAGTTCTCGGGTTAACAACAGAGAGTATCTTCAGGGTCTTCTGGTGCAGCAGACGATCATCAGTAACAAGGGGCTCTCCGGGTGAAAGTGATAACGAGATCCTATTGTTAGATTTAGTAAACTTCATTTAACCCGAATAGAGGAGAGATCAGAGTCCCAGAGTAAAGGTCGAGGAGTAAAAGATCCTACTACCTCCTGATGGCGACGTGGGCCCATGGGCCACACAGCCATGTTAGTAAAAGTTTTTCAACGACTAGACTCGACTTCGGCCAAGGAGTTGGAAAGGGGGATTCCTACAGGCAGTCGGCTCTGATACCAACTTGTGACGCCCCCGATTCAATCGTACACTAATCATGCACGCAAATGTGTACGATCAAGATCAGGGACTCACGGAAAGATATCACAACACAACTCTACAAATAAAATAAGTCATACAAGCATCATAATACAAGCCAGGGGCCTCGAGGGCTCGAATACAAGTGCTCGATCATAGACGAGTCAGAGGAAGCAACAATATCTGAGTACAGACATAAGTTAAACAAGTTTGCCTTAAGAAGGCTAGCACAAACTGGGATACAGATCGAAAGAGGCGCAGGCCTCCTGCCTGGGATCCTCCTAAACTACTCCAGGTCGTCGTCAGCGGTGGCGTCTGGCTCCTGGACTCCAGCATCTGGTTGCGACAACCAGAAAGAAAGGAAAGGGGGAAAAAGGGGGAGAAAGCAACCGTGAGTACTCATCCAAAGTACTCGCAAGCAAGGAACTACACTACATATGCATGGGTATATGTGTAAAGGGCCATATCAGTGGACTGAACTGCAGAATGCCAGAATAAAAGGGGGATAGCTAATCCTGTCGAAGACTACGCTTCTGGCAGCCTCCGTCTTGCAGCATATAGAAGCAGAGTAGATTGAAGTCCTCCAAGTAGCAACTCCAAGTAGCAACTCCAAGAAGCATCGCATAGCATAATCCTACCCGGCGATCCTCCCCTCGTATCCCTGAGGGAGAGCGACCACCGGTTGTATCTGGCACTTGGAAGGGTGTGTTTTATTAAGTATCCGGTTCTAGTTGTCATAAGGTCAAGGTACAACTCCAAGTCGTCCTGTTACCGAAGATCACGGCTATTCGAATAGATTAACTTCCCTGCAGGGGTGCACCAACTTACCCAACACGCTTGATCCCATTTGGCCGGACACACTTTCCTGGGTCATGCCCGGGCGCGGAAGATCAACACGTCGCAGCCCCACCTAGACAGAACAGAGAGGCCAGCACGCCGGTCTAAACCTAAGCGCACAGGGGTCTGGGCCCATCGCCCATGGCACACCTGCACGTTGCGAGGGCGGCCGGAAGCAGACCTAGCCTAGTAGGCGTTCCAGTCCAATCCGGCGCGCGCCGCTCCGTCGCTGACGTCTGAAGTGCTTCGGCTGATACCACGACGCCGGGATACCCATAACTACTCCCGCGTCGATGGTTAGTACGTATAAGCTCGTAGCCAACTCAGATCAAATACCAAGATCTCGTTAAGCGTGTTAAGTATCCGCGAACGCCGAACAGGGCCAGGCCCACCTGTCTCCTAGGTGGTCTGAACCTGCCCTGTCGCTCCACCTCAAGGTAACCGTCGGGGCCGTCGGGAACCCAGGCCCACCTCTACCGGGATGGAGCCACCTGTCCTTTCAGCCCCCTCGTCAGAATCACTTGCGGGTACTCATCGAGCTGACCCGACTTTAGTCACCATCTGTATAGTATGTATGTATGTATAGTATATACCCGTGATCACCTCCCGAGTGATCACGGCCCAATAGTATAGCAAGGCAGACTGACAAGAATGTAGGGCCAATGATGATAAACTAGCATCCTATACTAAGCATTTAGGATTGCAGGTAAGGTATCAATGACTGTAGCAACAATGACAGGCTATGCATCAGAATAGGATTAACGGAAAGCGGTAACATGCTACACTACTCTAATGCAAGCAGTATAGAGTAGAATAGGCGATATCTGGTGATCAAGGGGGGGGCTTGCCTGGTTGCTCTGGCAAGAGAGAGGGGTCGTTAACTCCGTAGTCGAACTGGGGGTCGCCGGCAGCCTCGGGGTCTACCGAAAAGAAGTAACGGAGGGGGAACACAATAAATAACAGAGCAATCAAAGCATCACAAAGCGAAACGTGGCAATACGCGGTCTAGAGTGACCTAACACGGTACTAGGTGGTACCGGTGAAAGGGGGGAAACATCCGGGAAAGTATTCCCGGTGTTTCGCGTTTTCGGGCAGAGGAGCCGGAGGGGGAAAGTTGCGAGTTTGATATGTTAGGGGTGTGTGACGGACGAACGGTCTGCTTATCCGGATTCGTCTCGTCGTTCTGAGCAACTTTCACGTTGAAAATATTTTAATCCGAGTTACGGATTAAAAGTTATGATTTTCTAAAGATTTTATTAATTTCTGGAATTTAATTAATTACTTAAATTAATTCAAAAATGAATTAATGACATCAGCATGATGTCATGCTGACATCAGCAGTCAACAGAGTTGACTGGTCAACCTGACCAGTGGGTCCCTCTGGTCAGAGACACATGTTAATTATCCAAATATAATTAATCTAATCAGAATTAATTAGGGGTGGGCCCCACTGTCATACTAATTATTAAGCTAATTAACTAACCAGGTTAATTAGATAACTAATGTTTAATTAGTTTACTTATTTGGTTAGTTTAATTAATCAAAATTAATTAAGTTAATTATTTCTTTAATTAATTAATTTTGTTTTTATTATATATAAATATATTTTAATTTCTTTCTTAATTTCTTCTTCTTTTTTTAATCGTTCTGGGCGCTGGGGCCCGCGTGTAAGTGGCCCAGGGCCTTAACGGGCGCTGGACGGTGGTTACGGGCACGGGCGCGGGCGCCGAGTGTCGCCCGAACGGCGAATGCCCGAGGGGCGCGGGGCGCACGATGCGGCCAGGCGCCGGTGCGCGCCAGGGCGGCCGGCCGGTGATGGGGCGCCGGTGGGAGGCAGAGGCGGGTGGTGCAGAGTGGCAAGGACGGCGCGACGAGGCGCGGACGACAGCCAACGGAGTGTAGCGGGCGCGCATGTGGGACGCCGGTCCAGGCGCAGTGCGGGGAGGAAGGCCACAACCTTGAGCGCGGTCGGGCACGGCGAAAGGCATCCGGCAGGGGGAGAGGAGGAGGAGAGGGAGAGCTCACGGGGGCCGTAGGGTTTTGGCTGCGGGCTCGGAGGCGACCCGTGGGGAGGACGACGACGGTGGCGGCGTGCGGAGGCCCGAGGATGAAACCGAGCGTGCGGCGGCGTCGTGGGGGCGTCCTGGCGCGGTCGCGATCGGCAAGGCGAGGGGCGCCGTCGAGGGAGTGGGGACTGGGCACGAGGACGAGGGCGGGGGCCGGTGAAGCGGCTCCGGCGACGGCGGTTGGCGCCGGGTCGTGCCCCGATCCAGATCGGGGGCGGGGCGTGGACGGGCGCCGGGGCGACTCGGGGTGAGGCGAGGAGGCGTCCAGCGAGGGGGGGAGGGTGACGGGCGACGCCGCGACGCGGGATCTGGTTCCCCTGCCTCGATCCAGACGAGGGAGAGAGAGGAACGTGGGAGGCGTGAGTGGGGGGGAGTGGACGAGTGCGGTGGCGGCTAGGGTTGCGGGGGGGGGGGGTAAGGAAAGGAGTGGGGTTGGCCGGTTGGGCCTTTGGCCGGTTGGGCCAGCCAGCTGGGCCATTCGGCCTAGTGGAGGGGGGCTTTTCGTTTTCCTTTTGTTTTCTATTTTGTATTTTCCTTTTCTTTTATTATTTTCTATTTTATTTCAAGTCCCCTTTTATTTCAGTTTTATAAAAATAAACACTAGCACCTAAAATTGTATTTATAAATATACTACCGCCACCTTAATTCTCAACCCAAGATAAAATAGTTTAATATTTTATAAAATTCAACAGGCATTAATTTAACTGTTTTTAGCTACTGTTTTAATTATCTTAGAGCCTTTACATTCTTTCAAAGTTTGGTTTCTCCACCTTAATTACCTAAGTATTATTTGGTTCACTTAGAACATTTAAATTTTAATATTTGAAAACGTTTATTGTTTGCTCGATTTTGAATTGAATTTAAATCGGTTTCGAACTAACGCGATATTGACAATAGTAATTGAAGTGACATGGCATCATTAGCAGAGGGTTGCTGTAGCTTAATCATCCGGGTGTCACAGTGACCTCCTCTTCGAGCAGGCGAATGCCGCCGCGCGCGTGTTTGATGACAAGCAGACGGGGTGGCGCCGCGAAGCCGATGAGCAAGCCAAGAAGTACATCGATCTTGTCTCCTCCTCCGACGACGAGTGACTGTCGCGAGCCGCTGCACCCCGAGAGCTCCGGAGAGCTCGGATTTTGACTAGTCTAGGGTAGGGCGGCATCGCGATGTAAAATAACTTTCGAAATGTAGCGATGACACAATTTACAAATGTAGTAGGTGTTCTTCATTTCGCCCGAGAATGCTTTCTTTCACAATTTGCGGTTTCAATTGAGGGCTCTGTTCGGTCACAGCCGATTTCTCCCCTCAAACCTCTGAATTCTCGGCCTGTATCGGCGATATAAGGGTCGCTGATATACGGAGTCTATTAGAGATGCTCTTAGAGTCTTATTAGTCTAGGTTTGGTCGTTCAGCGTCTTGCCTTTGGCGATGGCGAGGGGGACATAATAAATTACTAGTAGTACAACGTATATCGTGTCATTCCAGATTACCTTGAAATTGGACAACATATAATTAACAACTAAATTATATGTCGACAATAAATTTGTAGCATAATTTACATTATCATATATGACAAGCATCAAAATACATTGAACATCAAAGAACAAGAAACCACAGTAGAAATGGATTAATCGGCCTAACAATGTGTGTGGTGGTAATCCACACGAACAGCTCCTACTTACATATCTTACACCTCACCCATACTCAATCGTTCAAGCCATATATGATGTTTGCATTTCTAAGTTACACAAATCAGATGCGTTGTAGATTGTGAACTTTCATCAATCAACTCCTTGTAGCCCTAGGGTTGGCCTCCTTGAACCACCGATGCTTGAGCGCTTGCTCCGCCGTGAGCCTCTTCTCCGGGTCGCATCGTAGAAGACCGCTCAAGACCTCAAAACCAGCCTCTGACAATGTCGGCGGGCCTTTGATCCTGGCCTTATCCTGACAAGGGAACTTATTCCGCAGAAAGCTTCCTGGTTGGCATCCGCCGGGTAGACGGCGTCCATCGTAGCCTGACCACTCCTTGATGTCAGCTGTGCCGAGAAGGTCCAAGATCTCGCTGAGGTGCTCCGTATCTGACCTCCCATGGAAAGGGTGCTTGCCGGCGAGGAGCTCAGCCATCATGACGCCAAGAGCCCACGAGTCGACATGCTCGTCATAATCCGTGCACCCAAGAAGGAGCTCTGGCGCGCGGTATCCCCGTGTCCCGACGGGGTTGGAGTAGGGCGGCCCATCAGCCATGCTGCACGACAGCCCTAGGTCGCAGATCTTGAGGTTCCCATGGCTGTCGACGAGCACGTTGTCCGGCTTGAGGTCACGGTGCATCAGGCCCAGGCGATTCATCCACCTCACGCCGGCGCAAAGTTGTCTCATGAGCAGGCGAACCTCCAGCTCGGTGTGCCTCCTCCCGTATCGGACATGCTTCATGACGTACCGGAGAGTTGGCCCCACAAACTCCATGGCGAGGAAGGCCTCGCCGTCGAGGTGGCCGGAGGCGCGCGGCTGCACGATGGACGGGTGGCCGCTGCAGGCCTCGAGGGCACTGACCTCGGCCGCGAAGTCGGAGAGGTAGCGGCCGCCGTCGCCGTCGTCGCTCGCACGAAGACACTTCATCGCCACGATCTCTCCGGTGCGGCGGTCCCTGGCCCGGTAGACGACGCCAAACGTTCCTGCGCCGATCACCTCGAGCCTGTGGGAGTGGGAGTGGCCGGCGCTCTCTGACTCTTGCGCGCCGCCAGTGTGGCCGCGACCACGTTGTCTAGCGCATCGACGCCCATACGCGGCCGGGTTGCAGTCGACCACCCCATATCTCGCCGGGACAAATCCTTGTTCGATCGATCGACTGGTGGCGGAGACAAAAGCTAGATAGACGGAGGGAGAGGATGAGAGATTGATTTTGCTTCTCTCACACAAGGTCGTATGCCATATATAGACCGCCAGCGCCAGGACGCTAACATTACACGGCTCGGAGACGGAATTATAATCAAACTCAGACACGGACCGCTCAACTCGTGCTTGTTTGAAACCCATGTCATATTAATCCGGTTTAGGCTAGCTAGCTTAAGCGTTAGGCTTAAGCTAATTAGGATCCTAATTCCTACGAAGGTTAGAGCATCTCCAACAGCCGCTCAATGTGCACTAATAGAAAAAGGGCCTTTAGTCCCGGTTCTTTCACGAACCGGGACTAAAGGCCCTCCACGTGGCCGCTGCCTGGAGGTCCACCTTTAGTCCCGGTTCGTGACATGAACCATCACGAACCGGTATTAAAGAAAATTTTATGATTTTTTTCGAAAAAAAATTGAATTTTTTTAATTTTCAAATTTATGAATTATTTTAACCTCTAATCTCCCCTCATCACTGCTCAATTTAACCTCTAGTCTCTAATCACCCCTTATCATTCCAAATCATCTAACTTCCCAGACGGTCACCCATCCTCGCACTACTCCAGTCTGAGCACGCTTAAGTTCCGGGTTCTATTCTCCCTCGTTTCCATGTCTGCACTTGTTGTTTTTCCTGACAATAGTAAGATGTCAATCCTATTAACCCTCAGGAATTTAGCTTGAGCATGAAGTCACACATTTCACTGTTTGAGTTTGAAACTATTGTTCTAGAAAACAATAATTATTTAGTAACACTAATATTTCTTGAATAAGTAGTTTGACCATAGTTTGACCACATTTGACCAGATTTTTGACCAAAATTCAAAAAAACTAAAATAATTATTTAGTAACACTAATATTTCTTGAATAATTAGTTTGACCATCGTTTGACCACAATTTGACCAGATTTGACCAAAATTCAAAAAAATAGAAATAATTATTTACTAACACTAATATTCTTGAATAATTATTTAGTAACACTAATACTACTTGAATTAAAAAAAACTGAAATTTGAGCATAACTTTTTTTCCTTTTAGAATTTGAGAATTCTAAAAATTTGCAAACAGGTCGTAGGCTGTCAATTCGTGCTGAACATTTTGATATATTATACGTCTTTTTCTGACATCGTATGCAAAAGTTATAGCCGTTTTACATTTTCCCTACACTTTTTGCAAAACATGTCCAAATTTAAGTTTTTAAATTTTCCTAACTAGTACATGTAGTAACATAACTACATCTGGAAGGATTTTAATTTTTGAAGTTTTTATCATTTTCTTTTCCTTTTTACAAAATTGAAAAGGCAATGGGGGGGGGGGTTGAGTTCGAAAATGGGACCTTTAGTACCGGTTCGTGGCACGAACCGGGACTAAAGGTCTCAACCCCTTTATTATCGGTTCGTGTCTCAAACCGGGACTAAAGGGCTCAGGTGAACCGGGACTAATGCCTTAGCCGCACGAACCGGGACCAATGCTCACATTAGTCCCGGTTCGTGACTGAATCAGGACTAATGTGAATATCGCCCTGGACCAAAGCCCTGTTTTCTACTAGTGGTGGCGCTTAAAAATGGGTTTACAGCGCGCAAGTAATTTTTTTTAGGCGCTAGAAGACGTTTGCTCCAACAAGCGCTGTAAAATATGCAGCATGCGCGAGTTCAGCGGTCTCAATCAAGCGGTCCCATCTGCAGCAGCACAGAGTTTGCAGCGCGCGCGACCGAGCGCACTAAATATACTGCGCGCGATGTCGTTTTAATGCGCGCGCTGTGTTAGTTATAGCGCGCACGCTTTTTACATGGCTGCTGGAGACTTCAAATAGGGTCCGCGCGCGCTAAAAGCAATTTTTATACTGCGCGTCGCTTATATAGCGCCTCTGTTGGAGATGCTCTTAGTTCCTTTGCGTCCAGATGTAGTGACGCATGCACCGATCATGGAACGCAACGCATGCATGCACACAATGACACATCCCTCGTATCTCTACTCCTAATGGAGCAGTTGGTAGTCTTGCTTCCAGGTTTTTTTTCGTCCCACCACTTTCGTCTGGTTTTTTTCCGTAGGTTAACCGTCGGAGATTTTTTTCGATGCTGGTTTCTTATTCACCGGTTTATTTACCCCTCAGCTCTTTCCTTGCAAATCAGCACTTTCCAAACATGCACGCAATCACGGATCTAAATTTACTAACTTATTCAAATCAACCGATACCTTCCATTATTGCAAATTTCTTTAGGAAACAAATAATAGATTTTAAAGAAACAAATAAAAGATTTTAAAGACGCATCATACTTTACTAACAATCACTAAAAATCAAATCTAAATTAATTAACCTTACCTTAAATCACTCAATCACTTTAATTAGAAAACATTTTCTTTCCTAACTGCACCCCGCTTAGTGTGCACATAACAATCCGAAGTAATTAGAGTCACATGATTGAATCCATTTATTTAGAGCGACATGATTGAATTCATTTATTAAAAATAATCCTCACCAAAAGTGCGTTTAGCAATTTTAGAGGGCGGACCAAAACTCTGTCATCCGCTCGCCCGCATTTATTTAGGTACAGGAAAAAATGGCATATGGAAACAACACGACCGGGGCGGCGGCGCAATCTTCGGGGATAGGGGATCGGAGGAGAAGGATTGGCCTGGCAGCATGATCGGGGTGCTTCCCCGCGGCCGCGGCCGTCCTCGCGATGCCACCTACCCGAAATCAACGCTGCTCCCTGCCGTCAGCCGAGGCGACGCCGCCTGCCCTCCTACCCACGGTCCGCTGCCGCGTGCGGCTACGGCGGGAGGAGTAGCGATGGGGCCGAGGTCCTTCATGCGTTCCGGGATGGAGGCCATGATTTCGTCGAGGTCGTTGCTGCCTCCTACACTCAGGGTGTGTCGCCGAGATCGAGGCAAGCATGAGGAGGTGTGGCCACCGCCATGGTCACCCCATCGCAGGGGATGGAGCACGCCGTCGGCCTACAGCTTGTGGAGATCATGTTGCTCTTCAGGTCGCGTGGTGACCGGATCTTGCCGATGTGTCCCTCCCCGACGACCTCCTCTTCGCCCGGTTGGCCGGCATGGATCTCACCGCTGCTGCCCTCAACTTCTCTGCCTCGAGCTCGATGGTCAGCCACCATGGATCCCCCAGCTGGAGGGTCACGTGAACCAGCCGTCCTCCCATGCTGCAGCGGTGAGAAGGTGACATGGCTCTCCGTACACGAAGAGTGGAGTTCAGTCAAGTACTTATATACTTGGCCTCTACTGCTGATCCATGTACATGGAGAAGAACAGACAACCGCTCATCATGCTTCGTTCCACTCCTTTGCGCTACATTATTGGAGGTGACATTTTCCTTTTTCTCTATGTTGTAACAAGCCTGCTGTCTGCATAGTTAATGGATTTTTTATTTAAATTTATCGCTTCTTAGTGCTTTGTTGCAATTGTTCACCCAAGATTCTTATATATAATCTGAGCGTATGTAGGCATACTTAGCTTTGCTATTCCATTTTTTCTGGCGCATAGAAATAAGAGTATTGTCCAGGTTAGGTATTCAATTGAGCATGGTATTTAGATTGCTATCAGAATGTCTTTTCTATGCATGTGATTTATCACATCTGGTTATAATATTTGTGAAGACGTGCATTGCACGTGCACTTGGAAGCGGGCCCGTGGCCCGCGCTGGACGGCGCCGACGCCGACCAGAGCCACCTCGTCCCGTACCCAATATTCTTGGAGCTGTGGCTGGTCGATTTACATGAAATTAATTCCCTCAGTTCTGGTGGTAAATATAATACACATAATCCATATTGTTATGCACTAGCGTGTATGTGTGCAATAGATGGATTATGGTCCCGTACCCAATAAGATGGATATGTGTGTGTATTAGAGAGAGAGGGAGAGGGGGATAGAGAATGAGGAAGAGGGAGGGAGGGTGTGTGTCTGTGTGCGTGTGAGGATTTGATGGTAAAAAAAGTCGCCAATGTCGTAATATTGAACTCTTAAAGTTAATGTGGCCCCGTTGCAACGCACGAGCGTTCTTCTAGTGGTGAGAGTGAACCGGTCCATGCCACCCGAGACACGCTTACATTAAGTACGGCCGGCCGCTTTCGGAGTGCAAAAGGCACTCTTGCTCTTATAGAAAAAACAGATCCAGCGTGAATAAGATAGTTATTGCAATATAAATATCTAAAATGTTTACATTTATATCGTGGATTTTTTAGGGTAATATAAATATCTAGAAAAATGGTGGGTTTTGAGTAAGGTTTGTCGTCATTTTAAGTACTAGATGAATTCCCCGTTGCTACCGAAATTTGTATAAAATAAAAACTGTGTTGAACTACTCAACGTAGCTAGTATCTTTATGATTTCTCCTTTAGCAAGATAATTTGTTTGCCAATATTTTTTCAAAAAAAAAGTGTGTCTTTGTATATATAAGTCTAAAATGGAGCAAAATGAAACAAAATATAAATGGATCAATTTTCTTTCATGGAGCACCGTAGTGTGAGCTACATGCATGTGTCAAGTGACTTCAGTACTTTAAGCACATCAGTTACTGCATGCATATTTGCATGCGTGCGTCGGTTACCACATGCGCTTGGTGCAGCTGCTCTCTCAATGTGTAGATTGGATGGCAATTATAGATAAAATCTAGTATATCTAATGGCTAAATTAATTTGGGTGATGTGGCTCAAGGAGAAGGCAGAGAATTCTTAATAGTGGGGGCTAGTTATTTAGATATAGTAGATTTATGACGCTCCAATGAATACAGAAACAAAATCTACACATTATAGTACTCCCTCCGTTTTTAAAATAAGTGTCGTGTTTTTTTTGCGAGAAACTCTCGATCTATTCATCTTCAATCATGGCAATACAATGAACACCAGAAATAATAAAAATTACATCCAGATTCTTAGACCACCTAGCGACGACTACAAGCACTGAAGCGAGCCGAAGGCGCGCCGCCGTCATCGCCGCTCCCTCGTCGGAGCCGGGCACAACTTGTTTTAGTAGACAGTCGGGAAGTGGTCGTGCTAAGGCCCCATAGGACCAACGCACCAGAACAGCAACCTCACATGACACTTATTTTCGACGGAGGGAGTGCTAATTTGTTGTCGAAATACTAACTTTTAAATTTATATGTGGTGTTGTTTGAGATTAAAAATAGAGAGAGAAACGTTTACTAAGTGAATACTAAGATTGCGTATTCCAGAAAAAGACTGAGATTGGAAATGTCACATGCGACTGCACTCTTGATTTCTGTAGTGACATATATTTTTTATAATCAAATGAAAAATTCAGAAATTTGAGACAAATCCATTTGTTCAAAAAGCTCAGAAACTTAGAATTGAGAATATATAAACTAAAGCATGAACTGTACTAGCAAACTAGTCAATAAAAATTATGTCGACGCTTCAATACCCTCGCCGGAGCTATATATCGCCTGTTGCAAGGTAGAGTCTCATCTCGGCTATGGCGGGCGCTGTACCCCTTTACTGCAGCACCAATTTTTCGGTTCCACTGTTTTGCAGGGTTTCTTTGGTTTCTTTGCCTTCTTTTTGTTTTCCTTCTGTTCTCTTCCTTTTTTTCCATTTCCTTTTCATTTGTTTCCTCAGTTTTCTTGGTTCCTTTCTCCATATTTTCTTTCTTTCTTTCTTTGGTTATCACTAATTGTTCTTTGGTTCCTTTTCTTTTTTTCAACACATATCTGCATTTTCATACACATTGTATATTTTTCATATACATCAGAAATATTTTTTATACACGCTTAACAATTTTAAAATATATTCTTTGATGTCAACTTTTTCATACACATTGTATATTGTTTGTATACTTCTAAAATATTTTTTATATACCTTAAACATTTTTAAATACGTGATTAACATTGTTTCAAATGATATTTTTATTCAATTTGTGTTAAAAAAATTGAAATACACGTTGAAACATTCTTTTACATTGTATAAACATTTTCTTTGAAACGCGTGAACATTTTTCTAAATGTAACATACATTTCTCTAATGGTACAAAACATTTTTTTAGAATTATACGAAACATATTTTACATTGTATGACATTTAAAAAACCTTTCAAATCATGAACTGTTTTTTAAAATCTCACATACATTTTTTGAATGGTATACAATTTTCTATTAGTTGAGTGAACAATTTCTTTTTGTAGATTTTCTCATTCTTTTTGAATGGAAATTTTCTCATTCTTTTCGTAGATTTGTTTTTTCAAAATGCTTTGTCTCTCAAACCGTGTGTCCAAATCTTGAATCGTTTTCATCGTTGGTTTCTTCACGTCAAGAGGTTCAAAACTAGATCCCATATTGATAGGTTTCGACGGACCTTTTTTCCACGAAAATAACCGAAGCTGGAGTTTTTTTTCCTTTCGGAGAGGCACGGCCGTGCCTCTCGCGGATGCAAATCTTTTCCTCTAGAAAAGTTAAATATGTGCCTCTCATGGAAGAAAAAAAAGGGCTTTCCCCTTTTTTAAGAGGCACGGCCGTGCCTGTCGCAGAAGGAAACCCGTGCCTCCACGAGAGTAAATGTGTGCCTCTTGCGGAAATGACAAGAAGAAAAGGTTTTTTCCTTTTCGAGAGGCAAGACTGTGCCTCTCGCGGAAGCAAATCCGTGCCTCCACGAGAAGTAAATTTGTGCCTCTCATGGAAGAAAAAAACACGGTTTTCCCGTGCCTCTTGGAAAACAAAAAAAATAGAAAACACGTTTTTCCCCTTCCCGAGAGGCACGACCGTGCCTCTCGCAGAAGCAAATCCGTGCCTCCACGAGAAGTAAATTTCTGTCTCTTGCGGAAGAAAAAATGTGTTTTTTTCTTTTTCGAGAATCACGACCATAGCTCTCGTGGAAGCATATCTATGACCCCATGAGAAGTAAATCTGTGTCTCTCGCGGAAGAAACAAAATGGAAAACATGTTTTTTTTTCCTTTTTCCGGGTTGCAAGACCATGCCTCTCGCAAAAGCAAATTTGTGCCTCCGCGAGAAGTAAATGTGTAGCTCTTGTGAAAGGAAAAAAAATAGAAAACATGTTTTTCCGCTCTGAGAGGCACGACCGTGAAAGCAAATTTACTTGGTTTCAAGCGTGCAGCCTTCACGAGCCGGCAACGCTTCACTGTTCAGAGCTAATCGTCTCCGGTGAATTAGAAGAAGGAGATTAGAGCTACACAAGGCTTCTAATTATGAGGACAAGAGTATTAGCCTAGCCCTAATTAGTCAATTAGGACCAACTAAAACTGGAACTAGAAGAACTAGAGGAGGCTCCAAAACTTGTGTATCCAAATAGAGCAAAATCCACTAGTATATATAGGTTAAAGGAGGAGGAGAGGGCAGCTACCAAGGAGGGAAAGTGAAGCGCCCTACATGGCAAGAGGGGCGCCACTTCCTTGTGGGCCTTCGTGGCCATAATTTCCTCCACCTCTTGGCCTTTTAAGGTCCGTTGATATTTAAGTTAAACACAAAATGTTCTAAATACTTCTAGACCATTCTATATATTTTTTAACATCTCTAGAAACATTTTCCATCAATATATAATATATCGATAATAACCGGTTTTACCCGATATTCTCCGAAACCCTTTCGGTGGCACCGAAATACTTTCGGATCCTCAGAAACTATTTGAAATATTAATGAAACAATTCCACAAATATATTGTCCCCAAGCGGAGAGACGAGTGGTGAATTTTTACTCCGCCCCAAGCGGTGGAGTAAATATACGGGCGGGATGCGTGTCTTAGGATAAATTATCCACCACTAACGGTTACTGGGATCGGCTAGATCCCGGTTAGAGGTGTAAAACGAGGTTTTTACTCCTCTAACCGGTTGTATGGGATCGGTTAGAAATGCCCTATTGCCGTAGCTTCCAGCTAAAACCATAGTTTTTTCTGTATGCAGATATATGAGTGTTTCTACTCGATTTCATAAGTAAATTAAGACTGGGGTGTCTCTACTCTACATTCTTTTTCCACAGGGACTTAATTGGTTCTCACTTTTTTCACACTGAACTTAACTGGCTTTTTTTTCTACAGTGAACTTGTGAAGGCACCCCAGGAAAAAAATGCAATGCAGCAGGACCTCTGTTCTACTACTTCTTACCAAGGGCTCCATTAGCACAGTGAAACAAATAATTGCATTGCGTTCACCGGCCAGAGGAAACATCAGGGCTCCATTAGCACGGTCGAAATACGTAACATATCCATACCAATCACTGCACTCTATGTCTAAAAAAAGAAAGAAAAAAGAACCAATCAGTGCAGTCTTGGGCGCGTGTTGACGAGTTCACGGGTCTTGAGGGTCCAGCCCATGTGCAAACTATACAAAGAAAATGGTCTTTTGCTATAAAGCCATGAGCAATGGGTTTGCGACGCACACAGTCCACATTGCTCACATCACATCACATTATTCATGGGTCATGGCAGCATGACGAGGGTGCTCGTTCTGGCCGCTGCCATGCTGGCGGCGGCCGGCATCGGCATGGCCAGCGGGCAGCAGGCCGGCGTGCCGTCGATCATCTCACGGGACACGTTCGATTACATGCTGGGCAACCGCAGCCAGAGCGGTTGCGAGGGCGGCGCCTTCTACACATACGACGCGTTCGTGCAGGCCGCGAACGCGAGCAAGCTCCGCGGCTTCGGCACCATCGGCGACGAGGATACACGCAGGCGCGAGCTCGCCGCCTTCTTCGGGCAGACCTCCCACGAGACTGCCGGTATGAATATGATATGCGCGACACTATGATTTTACTTGAATTTTTCTGTCGACAGAGACGAGTGTTATGCCTGTGCCGCAGGTTACTGCTGGGTGAAAGAGCAAAAGCCCACGATTGCGCGCTACTACGGACGAGGCCCTATACAGCTGACTCGGTAAGATTTTTTGTTTTGATGATGATGATATCGTACTCCATAGTGTTGCTTTCCGTCTATTTTTGCTTAGCTCGCACTTGATTTCTACCCAACTTAGCCTCCTCCGATTCAAATTAATTGTCGTAGCTTTAGTATAAGTACTCTCTCATTTCCTAAATATAAGTCTTTCTACAGATTTTAATATAGTAGATTACATATGAATGTATATAGACATACTTTAGGTAAATTTATTGGGTCTGTCTAGGACACATCTGGATGTGACACCACTATGTTTGTGGTCTATTTGTTTTTGTCCCAGGTTTTTTTTTATTCCTTGTTGCCGTGTTATTTATGGGAGTTTAGATGTGACATTCTTAGAAAATATCTAGATGTGAATTAGACAAACTGAAATTCATTTATTTTGCTTCGTATATAGTCTATAGTGAAATTCCTAAAAAAAGACTTATATTTACAAACAAAGGAATTAAATAGTACTAATAGTTTACAAATAACAGCGACTACAACTACCGGCAAGCTGGGGACGCGCTGGGGCTGGACCTGCTGGGTAACCCGGACCTGGTGTCCACCGACCCTGTCGTCGCGTTTAAGACGGCTATCTTGTGGTGGATGACACCGCAAGCGCCCAAGCCGTCGTGCCACGCCGTGATGACCGACGGCTGGACGCCGTCCACCCAGGAGCGCGACGCAGGCATGCTCCCCGGATATGGTATGACCACTTACATCATTAACGGGACCCTTGAGTGCGGCAAGGGCTACGGGACTGCCCCAGCCAAGGATCGTGTCCGCTACTACAAGATGTACTGTGGCATTCTCCAAGTCGGGTACGGGGACAACATGGTCTGCAAGAACATGAAGTTGGCACAGCCACCCTTGTCTCCGCCGCCTCTCGGAGGCATGAACCAAATGCAAAGACGGCCAACACAGCCACCGTTGCCTGCACAAACTCTGGAAGGTCAGTTAGCTTTGCGGGCTTATTAGAACAGATAGATGCTGTGCATATTTCGGCAAAATTCTGATACACCGATAATTTCTCGCAGAATCTCCAAAAACTGGGCTTCTGATCGGCATTTCTGTCGGTTCTGTGTTGTTCTTGATCATTCTCATCGCCTCGATTTGGTTCCTTCTACGGCAGCACCAGCGAAAGCAGGAGAAAATCCGTCAGCAAACAACAGAGCAAGAGCTGGAAGAGGACAACTTCCTCGAAGATGATCAGGCCATGGAAGACGACTTCGAGAAGGGGGCAGGTCCCAAGCGATTCCACTATAACGATTTGGCCGTCGCCACTGACAACTTCTCCAACGACAAGAAGCTCGGACAAGGTGGCTTTGGATCGGTGTACAGAGGTTTTCTGAGTGAATTGAACCTTCATGTGGCCATCAAGAGAGTTTCCAAAGGCTCCAGGCAGGGGAGGAAGGAGTACGCATCTGAGGTGAGGGTCATAAGCAGGCTTCGGCATAAGAACCTCGTGCAGCTCATCGGTTGGTGCCATGGAGGCAGTGATCTGCTCCTCGTCTATGAGCTCATGCCCAACGGCAGCCTCGATAGGCATCTCTACAGCGCCAATAACGTTGTGCTTCCATGGTCTGTTAGGTAAGCCCATCAGATAGAGTAGTCGCAAATTGCTTTTGGCCTTAGGCCGCTGATAATTAATGTGACATTTCTTCCATCTTCAGGCATGAGATTGTGCTAGGATTAGGCTCGGCGCTTCTCTACCTACACCAGGACTGGGAGCAGTGCGTCTTGCATAGGGACATCAAGCCAAGCAATGTCATGCTGGACGCGTTGTTCAACGCCAAGCTCGGCGACTTCGGGCTTGCCAAGCTCGTTGAGCACGGCCGAGCATCACTGACGACAGCTCCTGCCGGCACAATGGGATACATGGACCCAGAATGCATGACCACCGGCAGGACTAACACCGAGTCGGATGTCTACAGCTTTGGCGTCGTCCTCCTTGAGATTGCGTGCGGTAGGGGACCTGTGGTGGTAGCTCAGCAGGAGGAGGATGCGATGCACTTGGCTCAGTGGGTGTGGAATTGGTATGGTAGGGGCAGGATTCTAGGCGCCGCTGATACGCGATTGGGAGGAGAATTCAATGCCAGAGAGATGGAGTGCGTGATGCTGGTTGGGCTTTGGTGTGCTCAACTTGATTGCAACCTGAGGCCGTCGGTTAGACAGGCTGTCAACGTGCTGCGTGCTGAGGCGCCGCTGCCGGTCCTCCCTGCAAGGATGCCGGTGGCAGCTTACATGCCGCCGTCGGTTGACATACATAGTTGTACTACGTCTTCGTTTGTAACCGTCGGCACTGGTGGTAGTGTGGACACAACTCGTCAAGCTGGACCGGAGCATCTTCTTTGCTAAAATAATACGACAAATCTTCAAATTCACAAGAAAAAAAATTCTTGTTTCACAGGAACATTCAACAAATCAGTGTCATTCATTTCCCGTCCACGACGAGACGACTACGGTGACTTCGTAAATCTCAAGATGATATGCCGGCTCAGTTTGTTGAAGATGCTCATAGAAATAGGGTGTGCTTGTGTGTGTTCATAGGGGTGATTGTATACGTGTATGTATGAACCCTTGCGTCTGTACGGTGTTAAGAAAAAACATTCACGGTGTCATTCATCTCCCCCCCAAGATGAGCCCTTTTTTGTTTTTTCTCATTTGTAGCATCAAAACTGAGAACGGTTTTTTGTAGCATGAGCTACGCGGTACCCATTATGGTAGGCGGCCAATATGGGTTTTGGTGCATGTGGATATGTGCTGAATTAGCAGCTGTGTCAGGCGGTAAACACATCATAGTCTGGCGTCAGAATACCTTTTATGGGCCTGATACAGTACCTGATATGATGTGACATGGGCCCGGTCAGACAAGTCCCACATTCTTTTGTCCCACCATCGACCTGTGACTAGTGGATTCATTATTTTTAGCTGGTTTCTATTCGGCGCCTTATGCGCCTGAATTAGGCTTATCGGTACACGGCGCACACCCCTTTCACCTCACTGGGCCGGCCCATCTTCTTTTTCCTAAGCGCTAAAAAATGAGTCCCGGCAGAGGATTGAACCTGCGTCCTCCCTATAGAGCAACGCATCGCTAACCATTACCCTAACTTGCTGATCTGTGACTTACCATCTTTTTCATCTATTTCTTATCTATTCTTTCCTCTTTTCCTTTTTCCTTTATCTTTTTCTCCGTCTTTTCGTTTTCCTTTTTTTTGTTCTTCCTAGTTTGATGTTTTTGCTTGAAATTTGTGAATTTTTTTAAATCAATGAACTCTTTTTCAAATTCGATGAACTATTTTCCAAATTCGATGAACTTTTTTCCAAATCCGATGAACTTTTTTCAAATTTGATGAACTCTTTTTTTCAAATCCGATGAACTCTTTTCGAAATCCGATGAACTTTTTTCAGATTCAATGAACTCTTTTCCAAATTCTATGAACTTTTTTCAAATCTGATGAACTTTTTTCAAACCCGATGAACTCTTTTCCAAATTATATGAACTTTTTTCAAATCCGATGAACTTTTTTCAGATTTTTTTGCACTTTACTTCTAAATTGATGAACTTTAAAGAAAATGTGAAATTTTTCTTCAAAATCAATGAACTTTTTTCTGGTTTTGTGAACCTATCTTGAAAATTGATGATTTATTTAAATCAACAAACGTTTTTAAAGCTTTGGTGAACTTTATTTTAAGTCAATGACCTTTTTTCAAACTCGACAATTTTTTTCAAATTCGATGAACTTTTTTCAAATGTGATGAACCTTTTCCAGATTTTCTGAACTTTTTTAAAAATCGATGAACTTTTTTTAAATTCGATGATCTTTCTTTCAAAATTGATGAGCTTTTTTCAAATTTGGTGAACTTTTTTCAATCTCATGAACTTTTTTGAATACCTGATTTTTTTTCTAATTCATCAGTTTTTCTGAAATCTGTGAACATTCCAATTTTCCCAAATATATTTTTGAAAAGAAATCCCTTTTTTTCTAAATAGAGGACGTGTTCTTATAGTATGCGGGAGATAATAGATCACTATAGCCTAGTAACTCGATTGGTTAGCCAGCCGCGGGATGGAGCCAAAGGGCTCGTTTTCGATTCCTCTTGAGAGCAAGTATTCATTCATCCCTTTTGGCGCTGCAAATAGTTTTTTGCAGTGCCCTGCTTAGTTCATGGGCCAGCCCACCAGCGCGCGGCAGTGAGCGCCAGTTGGCTCAGCCGGCGCATAAGGCGCCCAATAGGAGGTCTCTTATTTTTATCCCCAGCCATGAATAGGGCTGGACCAAAAGCTCGTAGCTCGCGAGCTTAATGAGCGCTCGATAGTTCGGCTCGTTAAGCTCGTACCTCGCTTCTTAATGAACAGAGTCAATCATTAATTCCAGCTCGTTAAGCTTAATGAGCTTAACGAGCGAGCTAACGAGTTTCACGAGTAGCTCGTTAAACTCGTTAGTAACAACAAAACACATATTTTCATCTTACGTGACAGACTTTTTGTAGCACCTCAGCTCATCTATTCAATCTAATCGATATATGAGGCAATAAACTACTGCATTCCTTTTTGTAGTCACCATATTTCATCTTGAAAACCACACCTACACATTCATCCTGTATATCGTAACACATTATAATCTGTTAACGAGCGCTCGCGAGCTTAACGAGTTTCAAACGAGCCGAGCCGAGCAGGGTTTTCTGCTCGTTAACCTTAACGAGCTAAATGAGCCGAGCCTTAACGAGCACGAGCTTAACGAGTACGAGCTTAACGGGCCGAGCTGCTCGTTAATCCACCCCTAGCCATGAAGACTATGTTCCTCGTTTGGAGCACAAATTGTTGATTCTGAAAGATGCACCGACTGAATCTAATTGATACAACCGGGTGGGAACGAAGGTAAGATGGATCATAGCACTTATTTGAGGAGGGAACGAATTTATATCTTGAGGTTATCGAACACATTTTTTACCAGATCCATAAGATTGCCATGCTAATTTTCAATCCTGTCAGGACATGGAACAGCAAGAATCATTTATGTAATTACAACCAAGTCACTGTCACACAACGCCTCTCTCTCTATTCCCTGCGCTTCTCTCACATCACCTCTCTCTTTCTTTTCTCTTTCACACACAGCCAACACTTCACATGCATGCAGCTATAAAATAAAAGCTCCTTCCCTTGCATGCGCTCCTTTCTTCTATGCTCTCTCACATCACATCAGCACCTCACATGCATGCCTCTCACATGCGTGCCGACAAACATCTATTAATCACTGGGAAACAGTACCTACACAATGGACATGCACATTTGTAGTTAGAATTGACAAATTTGACTTGTGGACGAAATCAAATCACAGAATAAACTGCCCGTCAAACTATTGCACCCGGCTGACCTTTTTGTGTGACGCCCGACACAAAGACGCCACACTACACTGTACAACGCCTCACAGATAGCCGTTACACGCCTGGCCAGCGTTGCACCCCAGACTGCCTAAAAATTGCTAAGTCATTGTGCAGAGCCTAAGAGCTAGGCGCTGCACTGTATAGTGTGGCACCTAGCTCTCAAGCGCTGCACTAGTGGTTGCACTACAAAATGAAGCAACCACTAGTGCAACGCCTAGAAGCTAGGCGCTACACTGTATAGTGTGGCGCATAGCTCTCAGGCGCTGCACACTAACTTAGTAATTTTCGGATCACACGGGTGCGACGCTCGTCAGGCGTGTAGCGCCTATCTGTGAGGCGTTGCACAGTGTAGTGTGGCGCCTTCGTGTCGGGCGTCACACAAAAAGGTCAACCGCGTGAAATAGTTTCACGGGCAGTTCATTCTGTGATTTGATTTCATCCATAGGTCAAATTTGTCAATTTTACCGCCAGAAGGTGGTCAAATGACACACAGATCACGACACAAGTGAACGGCCTAGATAATGGGTACCGCGTAGCTCGGCCTAGGCTGCAACTTCCCGAAACTGTTTCGACTATCACTAGAGAAGGATCATGCTATTACATTCTTTCTTCTGAATATAAGTAAGGCATCCCTTGTCGATTTCTGCCAAAGAAACCATCTGGTTCACAAGCATTACCCCCACCTAAACTACCAACATTTGCATCAACTCAAATCATCACAAAAACCTACAGGTACATGAGCTAAACAACAAAGCTTAAAACCAGACTCTAGCAACATTACAAAACAGGTAAACATCCAAGCTCTAACCGGTCCCCTAAAAGTTAAAGTAGCATCCGGCGGAGTAAAGTTAGAGGAGTAAATTTATCCTCCTCTATAGGTGACCGCACCTAGCCGAACCCCTAAACTTGTGTGGAGTAAAAAAATTGTATAGATTTTGTGTTCTAGCTGCATGAACTTCAAACACTTCACAATATATATTATAAAAACATTGAAATTAAAACATGCGTGACATAATCGTCATAACACATAGTTTCATCATCGCGATTTCAAATAAAAACATGCATAGTTCACCCAAAAGGCATCACTTCAAACACAATGTTTGATCCAAAATCACCACAAACATAACATGTATATGTCGTGGATCGAGCCAACCAATGGCATGCACGAACTCAAACGAGGTGGTCACCGAAGAAAACATCACCACCGCCACCACCACCATCCTCTCGGCTGCTGCACCACCACCAACATCCTCTCAGCCGGTACCATCACCCACCACCACCATCACCACCACCACTACCACCACCACCATTCCGAAGAGAGGCTTCCACTTGGGTCAAGATCTCCCCATGAGTGAGCTCCCAATGCTTTCTTGTTGTATCATCCATTGTGGTTGGATTCATGAACATGCTAGCACGTCCTTCGGTCTTTTTGGCATCATGAATCCTCCTCAAGTGTAAGCCTACACTCCTCCGCCTTCAACTTTTTCCCTTCGGCCGCCAACTTAGCCTTCCTTCTCTCATCCGCCAACACCTTGAGCTCATTCCACCTCGCCATCTTCTCTTCCTTGCATTCGGCCACCAACTTAGCCTTCCATTTCTCATCCTCCAACACCTTGAGCTCATTCCACCTCGCCATCTTCTCTTCCTTGCCTTTGGCCGCCAACACTTGCTTGGCCTCAATCATGGGCCCAAATTCTTCTTTGTATGTGCCACCAAACACTACAAAAAGAAGACACATCCGTGACATTTTGGGCCGAACGAAAAAAATTTATGTCATACATATGACACTTCTATGACGATAATTGTGACACAACCCGGTATCATCATAGATGTGGTGGGCTCCTACTTCTATGACAAAAAATCATGACAGAAAATGGGCTTTTCGTCTTGGGCGGACCGGAGACGCAGCTGCATGATATTCTTTGGGCCGTCCATGACGGAAAAAACCGTGGTAGAAGCGAGGGGGAGGAAAATTTCGGGGAGTTGCCGGTTACGGTGGGAGGTCGGGGGCGGAGCGATGCGCGTTTCTCTCGTACATACGCGCGTGTGTACGAGGCGTTGGCTCTAACTGAAGCCGAGCGAAGCATTGGGCTCTAACTGAACCCGAGCGATTGCACTGCAGGCTACGCGTTACTGAACCCGAGCGATCGATCGATGGCTGTTAACTGAACCGATGGAGCGATTCCTTCGCTACTGCTGCTAACTGAAGCCGATCGATGCTGCCTCTGGGATGAACAGTGAGCGTTGCGGGGGGGGGGGGGGGGGGTTGGATGAACAGTGAGCGGTGGCGTTGCCTCTGGATGAACAGGAACCCGTGGTGTGGAGGGCTGGATGAACAGTAGACGGTGGAGGGCTGGCCGTGGAGGGGTGGTTGAACAGGACCCCGTGGTGTGGAGGGCTGGATGAACAGTAGACGGTGGAGGGGTGCCCGTGGAGGGGTGGTTGAACAGTAGCCGGTGGAGTAGCGTGCGGTGGAGACTGGATGAACAGGAGCCCGTGAAGGCTGGAGGAGGTCGACGGTAGCCCGTGGAGGCTGGAGGAGGTTGACGGTGGAGATGAACAGTATCCCGTGGAGTCCCGTTTTGCGGTACGCCACCCCCACCCCCCGTTTCGACCGTAGCGCTCCAACACAAGTCCGTTTCGTCCGTTTTGCGGTACGCCACACCCCTCCCGATGAACAGGACCCCCGTTTCGACCGTAGCGCTCCAACACAAGTCCGTTTCGTCCGTTTTGCAGTACGCCCCACCCCTCCCGATCAACAGGACCCCCGTTTCGACCGTAGGAGGTCCGTTTCCTCCATTTTGCGGTACGCCAGGCCCCTCCCGATCAACAGGACCCCGTTTCGAATGTGGTCGGTCGAACACAAGGCCGTTTCCTCCGTTGTGCGGTACGCCAGGCCTCGTTTCCATCGCCTGTTCCGTCCAAGCCCTCCTGATGAACACGACCACGCATTCCGTTCCGACCCAGCCGGTTGGCTCCCCATGAACACGACGACGACGCTGTTTTTCCATTCCGACCCAACCATGTACGTATGCGCGATAGGCGTTAGAGACCCTGCCCGTATGTACGTACGTGGCCGTATTTTCTTTCTTGCACCCTCGCCGCTGTAAGTACGTGTACATGCTACGTGCGCGCCTCTACATCGACCAGTATGTACGTACACGTTTGCGACCAGAATGACAACGCTACATACGCTTCGACCAGGTGGGTCCCGACTGTCAGGCACTTCCGTGCGTGCGAAGATGTAGCTAGTGGGTCCTAGCAGTCAGGGGGGCGAATCGTTTTTTTTTGCCCGGACTCACTTCCTTGCGTGCGAAGGTGTAGCTGGTGGGTCCCAGCAGTCAGGGGGGAAACGTTTTTTTCGCGAAATATGGTGGCCCGTCCGGTGGGTCCCCGCTGTCAGGTGGAGGAATAATTATTTTGTGCGTAATAAGGAGGCACTTCCTTGCTGCGGCCGTGGAACCAGCTGTCAGCCTCTCCACGTACAGTCCACGTCCGATGGAATCCGTTCCTTGACCACGTTGACCACGCCGCGCCGAGAGCACCAGGGTGGTGGACGACGGCGAGGCCTAGGAAGGGGCCGACGCGGAGCCGGGGAAGACGCGGCAGTGGATGCCCACGCGTAGAGGAGTACGAGGGTTCACTGGTTCGCTGCGGTGTGAGGCTGCCGTCACCGCAGAATAACAGGGGGTGTGGGTGAGTAGAGGGATGGCCTGGCCAGCGGTGGGAGTAGTAGGGGGCGGTGAGGCCTCCGCCGCATCGCAGCCGGCCACCGGAGGCAGGAGCACGAGGCACGACCGGCGCTGGTTTGGGCGGCTGGAGCAAGAAGATCAAAGGTTGAAGAAGCACTACAGCCGTTGGATGGACATCGTACGGTCAGTGGAGCTAGAATCGTGCATATTGACTAAGTTGACAAAGCCCTCTGTCCCCGTCAACTTAGTAGGCCCACAAGTCAGCCTGTCACTATACTGGGTCCCAGCTAACAGGGGGAGTATTCATTTTTTTGTGCGTCATAAGGAGGCACTTCCTTGCATGCGAAGATATAGATGGTGGGTCCGAGCTGTCAGCGGCGGTAACGTTTGTTTCGCGAAATACTGAGGCCCTTTCGGTGGGTCCCTGATGTCAGGTGGACGAATCATTATTTTGCGCGTAATAAGGAGGCATTTCCTTGCGTGCGGCCGTGGACCCAGCTGTCGGCCTCTCCACGTACAGTCCACTTCAGATGCATGTCGGTCGTTGACCACATTGACCAGGCCGCGCCGAGAGCACCAGGGCGATGGACGGCGGCGAGGCCTAGGAAGGGATCGACACGGAGGCAGGGAAGACTCAGCAGTTGTTTCCCACGCGGAGGGGAGTACGACTGAACGAGGGTTTACTGGTTCGTCTGCCATCGCCAGAGAATAACAGCAGGTGTGCGTGAGTAGAGGGATGGATAGGCCAGCGATGGGAGTACGGTGGGGCGGTGAGGCCTGCGCGGCAGCACAGCCGGCCGCGGGAAGGAGGGAGCAGGCAGTCCCGCCGGCGCTTGTTTGAGCGGCTGGAGCAGGAAGAGCATAGATTGAAGAAGCACGACGGCCGTTGGATGGCCATCCAACAGTCACTGCTGTGCGTCAACCTTTTTTTAGGAAAGCCTCAAATCTGTGGAAAACAGCATACAACCCATCTTCCATTATTTCTAATAATTTACATCCCATTTGCTAATTCTTAAGGTTTTTTTGAGCCCATATTCTTTTTGTTAGCATTACAGTCCATATTGTGGCCACGGTTAAAAAAATTATATGAATTTTTGCATATTTCGGTGCGGTCCGAACTGTTTTTAATCCCGAAATTTTGACTCACATTCAAACTGATTTTAAAACTAAATGTATATCAATATAAAATCCAACAAATTCTCCACGCATAAAAATTAATGTAATTTAAAATCTCGAAATGAAAAAAAAGATATTTGAAACTAATTGCCGCTTTGATGTGTTTTAAAAATGTACAACCCATTTCTCATTACTGATGGACCATTTTCTCGGCCAGCCGAAAGAAAGCTCTCCTCGTCTTGAAAGATTTGCAGCCCAACAGGCCTGACAAAGCGACTTACTTGGCAATCACAAAAAAACTGGGCTGTGACCGTGGACCCAGCTGTCAGCCTCTCCACGTACAGTACTCTTCCGATGGAAGTCGTTCCTTGACCATGTTGACCACGCCGCGCGGAGAGCACCACGGCGGTGGACGACGGTGAGGCCTAGGAAGGGGACAACGCAGAGCCGGGGAAGACGCGGTAGTGGAAGCCCGCGCGGAGAGGAGTAGGAGGGTTCACTGGTTCGGCTGCGGTGTGAGGCTGCCGTCGCCGCAGGGCCTGGCCAGCGGTGGGAATAGTCGGGGGCGGTGAGTCCTCCGCGGCAGCACAGTCGGCCACGGGAGGCAGGAGCATGAGGCACGACCGGCGCTGGTTTGGGCGGCTGGAGCAAGAAGACCAGAGGTTGAAGAAGCACTACATCCGTTGGATGGACATCGTACGGTCAGTGGAGCTAGAATCGTGCATATTGACTAAGTTGACAAAGCCCTCTGTCCCCGTCAACTTAGTAGGCCCACAAGTCAGCCTGTCACTATACTGGGTCCTAGCTAACAGGGGGAGTATTCATTTTTTTTGTGTGTCATAAGGAGGCACTTCCTTGCATGCGAAGATATAGATGGTGGGTCCGAGCTGTCAGTGGCGGTAACGTTTGTTTCGTGAAATACTGAGGCCCTTTCGGTGGGTCCCTGATGTCAGGTGGACGAATCATTATTTTGCGCGTAATAAGGAGGCATTTCCTTGCGTGCGGCCGTGGACCCAGCTGTCGGCCTCTCCACGTACAGTCCACTTCAGATGCATGTCGGTCGTTGACCACGTTGACCAGGCCGCGCCGAGAGCACCAGGGCGGTGGACGGCGGCGAGGCCTAGGAAGGGAACGGCACAGAGGCAGGGAAGACTCAGCAGTTGTTTCCCACACGGAGGGGAGTACGACTGAACGAGGGTTTACTGGTTCGTCTGCCATCGCCGGAGAATAACAGCAGGTGTGGGTGAGTAGAGGGATGGCTAGGCCAGCGATGGGAGTACGGTGGGGCGGTGAGGCCTGCGCGGCAGCACAGCCGGCCGCGGGAAGGAGGGAGCAGGCAGTCCCGCCGGCGCTTGTTTGAGCGGCTGGAGCAGGAAGAGCAGAGATTGAAGAAGCACGACGGCCGTTGGATGGCCATCCAACAGTCACTGCTTGTGCGTCAACCTTTTTTTAGGAAAGCCTCAAATCTGTGGAAAACAGCATACAACCCATCTTCCATTATTTCTAATAATTTACAACCCATTTGCTAATTCTTAAGGTTTTTTTGAGCCCATATTCTTTTTGTTAGCATTACAGCCCATATTGTGGCCACGGTTAAAAAAATTATACGAATTTTTGCATATTTCGGTGCGGTCCGAACTGTTTTTAATCCCGAAATTTTGACTCACATTCAAACTGATTTTAAAACTAAATGTATATCAATATAAAATCCAACAAATTCTCCACGCATAAAAATTAATGTAATTTAAAATCTCGAAATGAAAAAAAAGATATTTGAAACTAATTGCCACTTTGACGTGTTTTAAAAATGTACAACCCATTTCTCATTACTGATGGGCCATTTTCTCGGCCAGCCGAAAGAAAGCTCTCCTCGTCTTGAAAGATTTGCAGCCCAACAGGCCTGACAAAGCGACTTACTTGGCAATCACAAAAAAACTGGGCTGTGACCGTGGACCCAGCTGTCAGCCTCTCCACGTACAGTACTTTTCCGATGGAAGTCGTTCCTTGACCATGTTGACCACGCCGCGCGGAGAGCACCACGGCGGTGGACGACGGCGAGGCCTAGGAAGGGGACAACGCAGAGCCGGGGAAGACGCGGCAGTGGAAGCCCGCGCGGAGAGGAGTAGGAGGGTTCATTGGTTCGGCTGCGGTGTGAGGCTGCCGTCGCCGCAGGGCCTGGCCAGCGGTGGGAATAGTAGGGGGCGGTGAGTCCTCCGCGGCAGCACAGCCGGCCACGGGAGGCAGGAGCATGAGGCACGACCGGCGCTGGTTTGGGCGGCTGGAGCAAGAAGACCAGAGGTTGAAGAAGCACTACGGCCGTTGGATGGACATCGTACGGTCACTGGAGCTAGAATCGTTCATATTGACTAAGTTGACAAAGCCCTTCATCCCCGTCAACTTAGTAGGCCCACAAGTCAGCCTCCCACCAAGGTGGGTCCCAGCTAGCAGGGGGAGTATTCATTTTTTTTGTGCGTAATAAGGAGGCACTTCCGGTGGGTCCGAGCTGACAGCCGGGGGGACGTTTTTTCGCGAAATACGGTGGCCCGTCAGGTAAGTCCCAGCAATCAGGGGGCAAACGTTTTTTTTCGCAAAATACGGTGGCCCGTACAGTGGGTCCCTGCTGTCAGTTGGAGGAATCATTATTTTCCGCGTAATAAGGAGGCACTTACTTGCTGCGGTCGTGGACCCAGCTGAGACTCTCCACGTACAGTATACTTCCGATGGAAGTCGTTCCTTGACCACGTTGACCTCGCCGCGTTCCGTTGCATGCATGCGTCCATGGGCGTGGTGCGTCCCCACTGTCAGCCTCTCACGTACAGTCATCTTCCGATGACTCTCAGTTGTTGACCACGTTGACCACACCATGCCGAGCGCACCCAGACTGGAACGACCCGGAGATGGGGAAGACGGGGCAGTGGAGTCGCAGATGGAGAGGAGTGGGAAACTTCACTAGTTCGAGTAAGCGGCAGCACAGCCGCGGTGCCGCCCACGGGAGACAGGAGCAAGAACAGAGGTTGAAGAAGGAGCACGGCTGTTGGATTAACATCCAACGGTCCAGCTGAAGGAAATATGCCCTAGAGGCAATAATAAGGTTATTATTTATTTCCTTATTTCATGATAAATGTTTATTATTCATGCTAGAATTGTATTAACCGGAAACATAATACATGTGTGAATATATAGACAAACATAGTGTCACTAGTATGCCTCTACCTGACTAGCTCGTTGATCAAAGATGGTTATGTTTCCTAACCATAGACATGTGTTGTCATTTGATTAATGGGATCACATCATTAGGAGAATGATGTGATTGACATGACCCATTCCGTTAGCTTAGCACACGATCGTTTAGTATATTGCTATTGCTTTCTTCATGACTTATACATGTTCCTATGACTATGAGATTATGCAACTCCTGTTTACCGGAGGAACACTTTGTGTGCTGCCAAACGTCACAACGTAACTGGGTGATTATAAAGGAGCTCTACAGGTGTCTCCAAAGGTACATGTTGGGTTGGCATATTTCGATATTAGGATTTGTCACTCCGATTGTCGGAGAGGTATCTCTGGGCCCTCTCGGTAATGCACATCACTTAAGCCTTGCAAGCATTGCAACTAATGAGTTAGTTGTGAGATGATGTATTACGGAACGAGTAAAGAGACTTGCCGATAACGAGATTGAACTAGGTATTGAGATACCGACGATCGAATCTCGGGCAAGTAACATACCGACAAAGGGAACAACGTATGTTGTTATGCGGTTTGACCGATAAAGATCTTCGTACAATATGTGGGAGCCAATATGAGCATCCAGGTTCCGCTATTGGTTATTGACCGGAAACGTGTTTCGGTCATGTCTACATCGTTCTCGAACTCGTAGGGTCCGCACGCTTAAGGTTTCGATGACAGTTATATTATGAGTTTATGAGTTTTGATGTACCGAAGGAGTTCAAAGTCCCGGATGAGATCGGGGACATGACGAGGAGTCTCGAAATGGTCGAGACGTAAAGATCGATATATTGGACGACTATATTCGAACTTCAGAAAGGTTCCGAGTGATTCGGGTATTTTTCGGAGTACCGGAGAGTTACGGGAATTCGTATTGGGCCTTGATGGGCCATACGGGAAAGGAGAGAAAGGGACCGTCGGTGTCAAAACCGGCGGATCTCGGGTAGGGGGTCCCGAACTGTGCGTCTAGGCGGATGGTAACAGGAGACAAGGGACACGATGTTTTTACCCAGGTTCGGGCCCTCTCGATGGAGGTAATACCCTACTCCTACTTGATTAATATTGATGATATGGGTAGTACAAAAGTAAATCTACCACGAGATCAAGGAGGCTAAACCCTAGAAGCTAGCCTATGGTATGATTGTTGTTCGTCCTACGAACTAAAACCCTCCGGTTTATATAGACGCCGGATAGGTTAGGGTTACACAGAGTCGGTTACAATGGTAGGAGATCTACATATCCGTATCGCCAAGCTTGTCTTCCACGCCAAGGAAAGTCCCATCCGGACACGGGACGAAGTCTTCAATCATGTATCTTCATAGTCTTGGAGTCCGGCCGTGACGATAGTCCGGCTATCCGGACACCCACTAATCCGGGACTCCCTCAGTAGCCCCTAAACCAGGCTTCAATGACGACGAGTCCGACGCGCATATTGTCTTCGGCATTGCAAGGCGGGTTCCTCCTCCGAATACTTCATAGAAGGTTTTGAACACAAGGATAGTGTTCGGCTCTGCAAAACAAGTTCCACATAACACCGTAGAGAGAATAATTTTTGCACAGATCTGCTGACGTATTCCGCGGCGTGACATCACACCACGGCCAGGCTTTTATATGAATCATTTTTACTGTTCCACCTCAGTGTGTTTAGCGAGGCGGTTTCCTTGGCACGTCTTATCAAAGCATAGATCGTGCCCCCTTATTCCGGGATTCTCATCAATACAGACGTGGGTAACCCATCCGCGCCATTGATTACGACGCTTGGGAAATAAGCGAGTTTTACCAGGCTGGTGGGGGACGCATAGCTTCGTCCGTCCATATAAGGGGATAAGGATCCACCTTTTCACCTACGCCTTCTTCCTCCTTTGCTTATCCATTTCCGTGCACTCGAGCTCCAGCGCCCAAGTCCGCACATCCCACCTCGACCTTTCTCCAACCATGTCAGGAGCGGGAGGCAGGTGGATGGTCTCCTCCGTCACGGAGGGGCACATCACAAGACTGCGGGAGGCCGGATACTTGTCCGGCAGCATCGCGCACAGGCTGCCCAATGCGGGGCAGCTTATTCCAACCCCCAGGCCCCATGAGAGGGTAGTGTTTCTACCCCACTTCCTCCGCGGACTAGGTTTTCCACTTCACCCATTTGTCCGGGGGCTCATGTTCTACTACGGCCTGGACTTCCACGACCTGGCCCCGAATTTCATCCTCAACATCTCGGCGTTTATCGTCGTGTGTGAGGCCTTCCTCTGCATCTAGCCCCACTTTGGCTTATGGCTGAAGATCTTCAACGTCCGGCCGAAGGTAGTGGGCAGCCGTTAAGCGGAGTGCGGAGGCGCCATGGTTGGCAAGATGGCCAAGGTCCTATGGCTCGAGGGCGCCTTTGTGGAGACAATAAAGGGGTGGCAATTGGGGTGGTTCTACATCACCGAGCCACGCGACCCCGAATGGGTGGCGGCCCCCAAATTCAGATCTGGCTTCCCCACACGGCTCTCGTCATGGAAAGAGACGGGCCTGACGTGGGGGAATTCGGAAGAGCTATCCGGACTCCAGACATGCGTCCGAAACCTGGTGGACAAGAATCTCAGGCTTGTCGACGTAATCCAGGTGATGCTCATCCGCCGGATTCTCCCATGCCAACAACGGGCCTTCAATTTGTGGGAGTTCGATCCGGCACAGCACCGAGCCTTGAGCCGGCTCTTCGACACTACGTACGCAGATGCCTGGAAGGTGCTGTTCAAGGGCGCTGAAGCCCCAACATCCACTACCAAAGATCGCAGGTACAGCTCGCGGCGTCCAGCCGGCGAGGTAAGTTATTTTACGCTTTACGGGACTCTTTTTTCATAGATTGACTCTACGCAGGATCTAAAACTCCCTAATCTTTTATAGGACTGGCTGAAGACGTCCGGACAGATTAACTGTCCGGCTCCTTTGCCGGAAGACCCGGAGGACGCCCGATTAACGGGGCTGCTGGCTCCGGCGCCCCATGTGGTGCCGGAGAAGAAGGCCAAGAAGGAGGCCACGGGAACTCGAAGGAGCTCCCGACGCTAGGTGCTGTCGGATTCTGAAGCAGAATCTTCTCCTGAGGACAAGGAGGGAGAAGAAGAAGCTCCTCCCCCAACGGGGGAGGAGAAGAAAAGGAAGATCGCCCCAACGGGGGAGGCCGGAGGGTCCAAGAAGGGAAGAACCCTTCCTCCGGACTTCTCCACCAACGTCGACGACGACGAGGAGGATTGGCTAACAAGGGCCAAGCCCCTGGCAAGATCGTAAGTGTCTGGATACCCACGACTTTTTCATAATTGCATAGTGTTCTCTAATGCCGAACAATCATGCAGCCCGCCCAAGGGCGAGTTCACCGATTCATCGAGCGGGTCCTTGGGCTCGTCGGAAATGGAGAGTACTTCGCTTCCGACCGCCTCCTCGCCTCACGCTGCGGACGACGCCGCGGTGGGGCCCCAAGGGGGCTTGGTCAAGAGGAGGTAGCGCAGGAGATGCCACAAGGAGACCTCCCGGACTCCAGGTGCGCGGGGGGCAAGACCCCGAGGGGCTCTAAGCCCGACCCTCGTCCGGACTCCATGCCGGAACCTGTTGGGGAACGTAGCAGAAATTCAAAATTTTCCTACGTGTCACCAAGATCTATCTATGGAGAAACTAGCAACGAGGGAAGGAGAGTGCATCTACATACCCTTGTAGATCGTTAAGCGGAAGCGTTCATGAGAACGGGGTTGAAGGAGTCGTACTCGTCGTGATCCAAATCACCAGAGATCCTAGTGCCGAACGGACGGCACCTCCGCGTTCAACACACGTACAGCCCGGTGACGTCTCCCACGCCTTGATCCAGCAAGGAGAGAGGGAGAGGTTGAGGAAGACTCCGTCCAGCAGCAGCACAATGGCGTGGTGGTGGTGGAGGAGCGTGGCAATCCCGCAGGGCTTCGCCAAGCACCGCGGGAGAGGAGGAGGAGGAAGATATGCAGGGCTGCACCAAACAGAGATCTAATCGCGTGTTATGGGAAGCCCTAGGCCTCACTATATATAGGGGAGAGGGAGGAGGGTGCGCCCCCTCTAGGGTTCCCACCCCTAGGGGGGGCGGCAGCCCTAGATGGGAAAGGGGAGGCGGCCAAGAGGGGAGAGAGGGGGCGCCCCCTAGGGTGGGCCTTAGGGCCCATCTAAGCCTAGGGTTTCCCCTTCTCCTCCTTTGCTGCGCCTTGGGCCTTGTGGGAGGCGCACCAGCCCACTCAGGGGCTGGTCCCTCACCACCCTTGGCCCATGCAAGCCTCCGGAGCATGTGGCCCCACTTGGTGGACCCCCGGGACCCTCCCGGTGGTCCCGGTACATTACCGATAAACCCCGAAACTTTTCCGGTGACCAAAACAGGACTTCCCATATATAAATCTTTACCTCCGGACCATTCCGGAACTCCTCGTGACGTCCGGGATCTCATCCGGGACTCCGAACAACATTCGGTAACCACATAAAAACTTCCTTTATAACCCTAGCGTCATCGAACCTTAAGTGTGTAGACCCTACGGGTTCGGGAGACATGCAGACATGACCGAGACGTTCTCCGGTCAATAACCAACAGCGGGATCTGGATACCCATGTTGGCTCCCACATGTTCCACGATGATCTCATCGGATGAACCACGATGTCAAGGACTCAATCAATCCCGTATACAATTCCCTTTGTCTAACGGTATTGTACTTGCCCGAGATTCGATCGTCGGTATACCGATACCTTGTTCAATATCGTTACCGGCAAGTCTCTTTACTCGTTCCGTAACACATCATCCCATGATCAACCCCTTGGTCACATTGTGCACATTATGATGATGTCCTACCGAGTGGGCCCAGAGATACCTCTCCGTCACACGGAGTGACAAATCCCAGTCTCGATTCGTGCCAACCCAACAGACACTTTCGGAGATACCTGTAATGCACCTTTATAGCCACCCAGTTACGTTGTGACGTTTGGTACACCCAAAGCATTCCTACGGTATCCGGGAGTTGCACAATCTCATGGTATAAGGAAATGATACTTGACATTAGAAAAGCTTTAGCATACGAACTACGATCTTTGTGCTAGGCTTAGGATTGGGTCTTGTCCATCACATCATTCTCCTAATGATGTGATCCCGTTATCAACGACATCCAATGTCCATGGTCAGGAAACTGTAACCATCTATTGATCAACGAGCTAGTCAACTAGAGGCTTACTAGGGACATGGTGTTGTCTATGTACCCACACATGTATTTGAGTTTCCTATCAATACAGTTATAGCATGGATAATAAACTATTATCATGAACGAGGAAATATAATAATAACTTATTTATTATTGCCTCTAGGGCATATTTCCAGTAGTCCCCCACTTGCACTAGAGTCAATAATCTAGTTCACATCGTCATGTGATTAACACTCACAGGTCACATCGCCATGTGACCAACACCCAAGAGTTTACTAGTGTCACTAAACTAGTTCACATCATCATGTGATTAAGACTCAATGAGTTCTGGGGTTTGATCATGTTTTGCTTGTAAGAGAGGTTTTAGTCAACGGGTCTGCAACATTCAGATCCGTTATTTACTTCGCAATTCTCTGTGTCATATTGTAAATGCTGCTTCCACGTTCCACTTGAAGCTATTCCAAATGGTTGCTCCACTATACGTATCCGGTTTACTACTCAGAGTCACTGGGATAGGTGTTAAAGCTTGCATCGACGTAACCCTTTACGCCGAACTCTTTATCACCTCCACAATTGAGAAATATGTCCTTATTTACTCCAAGGACAATTTAGACCGCTGTCCAATGATCCCCATTCCTGGATCATTCTTGTACCCCTTGACTGACTCATGGCAAGGCACACTTCCGGTGCGGTACACAACATAGCATACTATAGAGCCTACGGCTAAGGCATAGGGGACGACCTTCATCCTTTCTCTCTTTTCTGCCGTGGTCGAGCTTTAACTCTTAACTTCATACCTTACAACTCAGGCAAGAACTCCTTCTTTGACTGATCCATCTTGAACACCTTCAAGATCATGTCAAGGTATGTGCTCATTTGAAAGTATTATTAAGCATTTTGATCTATCCTTATAGATCTCGATGCTCAATGTTCAAGTAGCTTAATCCAGGTTTTCTATTGAAAAACATCTTTCAAATAACCCTATATGCTTTCCAGAAATTCTACATCATTTCTGATCAACAATATGTCAACAACATATACTTATCAGAAATTCTATAGCGCTCCCACTCACTTCTTTGGAAATACAAGTTTCTCATAAACTTTATATAAACCCAAAATCTTTGATTATCTCATCAAAGCGTACATTCCAACTCCGAGATGCTTACTCCAGTCCTTAGAAGGATCGCTGGAGCTAGCATACCTTTTAGCATCCTTAGGATCGACAAAACTTTTCTGATTGTATCACATACAACCTTTCCTTACGAAACTGGTAAGGAAACTCGTTTTGACATCCATCTGCCAGATTTCATAAATGCAGCTAATGCTAACATGATTCCGACGGACTTAAGCATCGCTACGGATGAGAAAATCTCATCGTAGTCAACTCCTTGAACTTGTGAAAAACTCTTCGCCACAAGTCGAGCTTCATAGAAGGTGACATTACCGTCCACGTCCGTCTTCTTCTTAAAGATCCATTTATCTCAATGGCTTGCCTATCATCGGGCAAGTCCACCAAAGTCCATGCTTTGTTCTGATACATGGATCCTATCTCGGATTTCATGGCTTCTAACCATTTGTCGGAATTTGGGCCCACCATCGCTTCTCCATAGCTCGTAGGTTCATTGTTGTCTAGCAACATGACCTTCAAGACAGGATCACCGTACCACTCTGAAGCAGTCCGCATCCTTGTCACCCTACGAGGTACGGTAGTGACTTGATCCAAAACTTCATGATCACTATCATAAGCTTCGACTTCAATTGGTGTAGGTGCCACAGGAACAACTTCCTGTGCCCTGCTACACACTTGTTGAAGTGATGGTTCAATAACCTCATCAAGTCTCCACCATCCTCCCACTCAACTTTTCGAGACGAACTTTTCCTCAAGAAAGGACCCGATTCAAGAAACAATCCCTATTTCTTCCGGATCTGAATTAGGAGGTATACCCAACTGTTTTGGGTGTCCTATGAAGATGTATTTATCCGTTTTGGGTTCGAGCTTATCAACCTGAAACTTTTCACATAAGCGTTGCAGCCCCAAACTTTTAAGAAACGACAGCTTAGGTTTCTCTAAACCATAGTTCATATGGTGTCGTCTCAACGGAGTAACGTGGTGCCCTATTAAAGTGAGTGCGGTTGTCTCTAATGCCTAACCCATGAACGATAGTGGTAATTCGATAAGAGACATCATGGTACGCACCATATCCAATAGGGTGCAACTATGATGTTCGGACACACCATCACACTATGGTGTTCCAGGCGGTATCAATTGTAAAACAATTTCCACAGTGTCTTAATTGCGTGCCAAAGCTCGTAACTCAGATACTCATCTCTATGATCATATCATAGACATTTTATCCTCTTGTCACAATGATCTTTAACTTCACTCTGAAATTACTTGAACCATTCAATAATTCAGACTTGTGTTTCATCAAGTAAATATACTCAACATCTACTCGAATCATCTGTGAAGTCAGAACATAACGATATTCACTGCATGCCTCAGCACTCATTGGACTGCACACATCAAAATGTGTTACTTCCAACAGGTTGCTACCTTGTTCCATCTTACTGAAACTGAGGTTTTTCAGTCATCTTGCCCATGTGGTATGATTTGCATATCTCAAGTGATTCAAAATCAAGTGAGTCCAAACGATCCATCTGCATGGAGTTTCTTCATGCGTATGCACCAATAGACATGGTTTGCATGTCTCAAACTTTTCAAAAACGAGTGAGTCCAAAGATCCATCAACATGGAGCTTCTTCATGCGTTTTATACCAATATCACTTACATGCCAGTGCCACAAGTACGTGGTACTATCATTACTATCTTATATCTTTTGGCATGAAAATGTGTATCACTACGATCGAGATTCAATAAACCATTCTTTTAGGTGCAAGACCATCGAAGGTATTATTCAAATAAATAGAGTAACCATTATTCTCCTTAAATGAATAACCGTATTGCGATAGACATAATCCAATCATGTCTATGCTCAACGCAAACACCAAATGATAATTATTCTGGTTTAATACTAATCTTGATGGTAGAGGGAGCGTGCTGTTTGATCACATCAAAATTGGAAACACTTCCAACACATATCGTCAGCTCTCCTTTAGCTAGTCTCCGTTTATTCTGTAGCCTTTTATTTCGAGTTACTAACACTTAGCAACCGAACCAGTATCTAATACCCTGGTGCTACTAGGAGTACTAGTAAAATACACAATAACTTAATGTATATCCAATATACTTCAATTAACCTTGCCAGCCTTCTTATCTACCAAGTATCTAGGGTAATTCTGCTCCAGTGGCTGTTCCCCTTATTGCAGAAGCACTTAGTCTCGGGTTTGGGTTCAACCTTGGGTTTCTTCACTGGAGCAGCAATTGATTTGCCGTTTCATGAGGTGTCCCTTCTTGCCCTTGCCCTTCTTGAAACTAGTGGTTTCACCAACCATCAACAATTGATGCTCCTTCCTGATTTTTACTTTCGCGATGTCAAACAACGCGAATACCTCAAGGATCATCATCTCTATCCTTGATATGTTATAGTTCATCACGAAGCTCTAGCAGCTTGGTGGCAATGACTTTGGAGAAACATCACTATCTCATCTGGAAGATCAACTCCCACTCGATTCAAGTGATTGTTGTACTCAGACAATCTGAGCACAAGCTCAACGATTGAGCTTTTCTCCCTTAGTTTGCAGGCTAAGAAAATCGTCGGAGGTCTTATACCTCTTGACGTGGGCACGAGCCTGAAATCCTAATTTCAGCCCTCGAAACATCTCATATGTTCCGCGACATTTCGAAAACGTCTTTCGTGCCTCAACTCTAAACCGTTTAACTGAACTATCATGTAGTTATCAAAATGTGTATGTCCGATGTTCGCAACATCCACAAACGACGTTTGGGGTTCAGCACACTGAGCGGTGCATTAAGGACATAAGCTTTCTACTTTCAACTTTCAACTATATTTTCTCTAGGAACATATCTAAACAGTGGAACTAAAGCGCGAGCTTACGACATAATTTGCAAAAGGTCTTTTGACTATGTTCAGGATAATTAAGTTCATCTTATGAACTCCCACTCAGATAGACATCCCTCTGGTCATCTAAGTGATTACATGATCCGAGTCAACTAGGCCGTGTCCGATCATCACGTGAGACGGACTAGTCATCATCGGTGAACATCTTGATGTTGATCGTATCTACTATACGACTCATGCTCGACCTTTCGGTCTCTGTGTTCCGAGGCCATGTCTGTACATGCTAGGCTCGTCAAGTTAACCCTAAGTGTTTCGCGTGTGTAAATCTGTCTTACACCCGTTGTATGTGAACGTAAGAATCCATCACACCCGATCATCACGTGGTGCTTAGAAGCGACGAACTTTAGCAACGGTGCACAGTTAGGGGAGAACACTTCTTGAAATTGTTGTAAGGGATCATCTTATTTACTACCGTCGTTCTAAGTAAACAAGATGCATAAACATAATAAACATCACATGCAAGTATATAGTAGTGACATGATATGGCCAATATCATATAGCTCCATTGATCTCCATCTTCGGGGCTCCATGATCATCATCGTCACCGGCATGACACCATGATCTCCATCATCATGATCTCCATCATCGTGTCTTCATGAAGTTGTCTCGCCAACTTATTACTTCTACTACTATGGCTACCGGTTAGCAATAAAGTAAAGTAATTACATGGCGTTGTTCAATGACACGCAGGTCATACAATAAATAAAGACAACTCCTATGGCTCCTGCCGGTTGTCATACTCATCGACATGCAAGTCGTGATTCCTATTACAAGAACATGATCAATCTCATACATCACATATCATTCATCACATTCTTCTTGGCCATATCACATCACATAGCATACCCTGTAAAAACAAGTTAGACGTCCTCTAATTGTTGTTTGCATGTTTTACGTGGCTGCTATGGGTTTCTAGCAAGAACGTTTCTTACCTACGCAAAACCACAACATGATATGCCAATTGCTATTTACCCTTCATAAGGACCCTTTTCATCGAATCCGTTCCGACTAAAGTGGGAGAGACTGGCACCCGCTAGCCACCTTATGCACCAAGTGCATGTCAGTCGGTGGAACCTGTCTCACTTAAGTGTACGTGTAAGGTCGGTCCGGGCCGCTTCATCCCACAATACCGTCGAAACAAGATTGGACTAGTAACGGTAAGCATATTGAACATCATCAACGCCCACAACTACTTTGTGTTCTACTCGTGCAAAGAATCTACGCAATAGACCTAGCTCATGATGCCACTGTTGGGGAATGTAGCAGAAATTCAAAATTTTCCTACGTGTCACCAAGATCTATCTATGGAGAAACTAGCAACGAGGGAAGGAGAGTGCATCTACATACCCTTGTAGATCGTTAAGCGGAAGCGTTCATGAGAACGGGGTTGAAGGAGTCGTACTCGTCGTGATCCAAATCACCGGAGATCCTAGTGCCGAACGGACGGCACCTCCGCGTTCAACACACGTACAACCCGGTGACGTCTCCCACGCCTTGATCCAGCAAGGAGAGAGGGAGAGGTTGAGGAAGACTCCGTCCAGCAGCAGCACAACGGCGTGGTGCTGGTGGAGGAGCGTGGCAATCCCGCAGGGCTTCGCCAAGCACCGCGGGAGAGGAGGAGGAGGAAGATATGCAGGGCTGCACCAAACAGAGATCTAATCGCGTGTTATGGGCAGCCCTAGGCCTCACTATATATAGGGGAGAGGGAGGAGGGTGCGCCCCCTCTAGGGTTCCCACCCCTAGGGGGGGCGGCAGCCCTAGATGGGAAAGGGGAGGCGGCCAAGAGGGGAGAGAGGGGGCGCCCCCTAGGGTGGGCCTTAGGGCCCATCTAAGCCTAGGGTTTCCCCTTCTCCTCCTTTGCTGCGCCTTGGGCCTTGTGGGAGGCGCACTAGCCCACTCAGGGGCTGGTCCCTCACCACCCTTGGCCCATGCAAGCCTCCGGAGCATGTGGCCCCACTTGGTGGACCCCCGGGACCCTCCCGGTGGTCCCGGTACATTACCGATAAACCCCGAAACTTTTCCGGTGACCAAAACAGGACTTCCCATATATAAATCTTTACCTCCGGACCATTCCGGAACTCCTCGTGACGTCCGGGATCTCATCCGGGACTCCGAACAACATTCGGTAACCACATAAAAACTTCCTTTATAACCCTAGCGTCATCGAACCTTAAGTGTGTAGACTCTACGGGTTCGGGAGACATGCAGACATGACCGAGACGTTCTCCGGTCAATAACCAACAGCGGGATCTGGATAGCCATGTTGGCTCCCACATGTTCCACGATGATCTCATCGGATGAACCACGATGTCAAGGACTCAATCAATCCCGTATACAATTCCCTTTGTCTAACGGTATTGTACTTGCCCGAGATTCGATCGTCGGTATACCGATACCTTGTTCAATCTCGTTACCGGCAAGTCTCTTTACTCGTTCCGTAACACATCATCCCGTGATCAACCCCTTGGTCACATTGTGCACATTATGATGATGTCCTACCGAGTGGGCCCAGAGATACCTCTCCGTCACACGGAGTGACAAATCCCAGTCTCGATTCGTGCCAACCCAACAGACACTTTCGGAGATACCTGTAATGCACCTTTATAGCCACCCAGTTACGTTGTGACATTTGGTACACCCAAAGCATTCCTACGATATCCGGGAGTTGCACAATCGCATGGTCTAAGGAAATGATACTTGACATTAGAAAAGCTTTAGCATACGAACTACGATCTTTGTGCTAGGCTTAGGATTGGGCCTTGTCCATCACATCATTCTCCTAATGATGTGATCCCGTTATCAACGACATCCAATGTCCATGGTCAGGAAACTGTAACCATCTATTGATCAACGAGCTAGTCAACTAGAGGCTTACTAGGGACATGGTGTTGTCTATGTACCCACACATGTATTTGAGTTTCCTATCAATACAGTTATAGCATGGATAATAAACTATTATCATGAACGAGAAAATATAATAATAACTTATTTATTATTGCCTCTAGGGCATATTTCCAACAGAACCATCAGCAGTTCCGAAGTCCGGACAGCGGATCCTTCGCAAGAAGGGTAAGACGCCGGTGTCCTCCGTCCAATCGGAGGCATCGGATAGCTTACTGGAGGCGCTCAACGGCGCCTCCATCGAGGAGGAGCACCGTACTGTTATGAGTGCGGTGATCCGGACAGTTCAGTCCGCCAAGAGCGGACTGACCGAGGCCTGTACCAGCCTTCTAACAGGCTTTGAGGTAAGTTTAAAACATATAAAAATATTACCGCATAGACAGTAGCCCCTGATGCTTAGTTCGGTGTTCGGAAAGAAAAGCCGGACTAAGGATCTAAAAAGATATACGCAGGAATCTAACATAAGTATGTCAATATGGGAATGCAGGCTGCGTTGCTGACCTCTGCCGCACTGACTGCGGAGGTCAATGCATTGAAGCAGAACCTCGAGCGGTCCGAGAACGAGCTCGGACAAGCCAAGAAGCATCTCGAGGACAAGGAAGGTAAGTAATACCTTATTAAAGAAATACCTTATAGAAAAGGTTTTGGTTGCAAAAAATAACAGGAATAACATGGGTACTGCAGGGGCCACGAACGAGGTGGAGACCCTGAAGGAAGCGGTGTTGGTGGCCGAAAACAAAGCGGCTACGGAATGCACCGAGCGAGAGAAGGGAGAGGCGCAGCTGGCCAAGGTACGGCAAGAGCTCCAAGCTCTCGTGAAAAAACACGAGGGTTTGGAGCGTGACTCGAGGACTCGAGAGTCCGAGCTCGCCTCGGCTCTTGAGAGTGCCAAAGCTGCTAAGGCCGAGGCCCAAAAAGCCCTCCAAGAAATTGAGTCTTTAAAGAAGATAGCGGCGGGTAAGGCATTCTTTATGCAAAGCAAGAATGTAAAAGTCAATTACCTATTACTTACCCGGATTCGGAGCTCTCCAGGAGCATTCGCAGATTTGCCCCGTAGTGCGTCTGATGCTGCCGCATTCTACCGCGCCCGGGAGGGGAGCTCCACGGAGAAGGTGTTCTGGTCTCAATATGCTGAGGCCGGACATCCGGTGCCCCTAAGCGACCAGCTGAAGCAGCTGGTCGAGCTCCACAAGGTCGCCGAACAGGCCATGAAGGGCCTTATAGCGCGGCTGTGGCCATCGGAGGCCATGCCTGGGAGCTACTTCGGCTTGGTGCAGCGGCTGGTGGATGCCTGTCCGCGGCTTGAAGTCATCAAGCGCTCCGTCTGCATTGAAGGGGTCCGTCGGGCCCTTGCCCGTGCTAAAGTGCACTGGGGCAAGCTGGATGCGGAGAAGCTCGTGACGGACGGGCCACCGAAGGGCCATGAGCATCGCACGCCCGAAATGTACTATGAGGGCCTCCTGAAGGGTGCCCGCCGAATAGCGGATGAGTGCTCCAGGGATGTAATTTTTGAATAGTCTCGCGTTTGTTATCCTCTACGCTGAAAACTTGTTCATATGCGCTAAGCAACGCTTATTAATTTAAAATATTACCTTCTGTGCGGCCGTTTATCAAATTTGAGAGATGGCAAGTCGTTGGCTTCAGCCCCCATGCCACGAGTGCTGGGGTGTTCGGGATAAACTTGAGCACTCTTGTTCCCATTCTTGGGTCCATCTAGGGAGGCGCTCAACACAACGAACAAGGCAACCGGACTTATAATGCTTGAACACTCTCAATTAGCCATAGAATTCTATAATTTTAAATTTCGGTGAAGCCCCTAATATTCGGAAGACCGAGTTCGGGGCGCTATCCACGCCTTGGCCGGATAATTCCGGTTCCTCGCTCTAAGCGGCATAAGTCTTTAGGGACCCGAAAAAACCTCTCGAACAGCGACCGGCTCTCGCCTTATCATGACGGTCAGTTTTAGCTTTCTCCACTGAGGTGCTCGACCCAGCATAACTGGGGCACAATCGCAGTGGTTCTCCCGGTGCTACCTTAGCCGATATAGCGGAACGTAAGGTACCAAAACACGGGAGCCGGGCAAACCCAACTATTGACCCAAGACATGATTCGGAGCCAATTCATATAATGCTATAAGTTCGGGGTGCCGCACTTGTGAAAGTGTTCGGACTTATCACACCATAATTTTGGGATACTTAAGCCCCTGGTGTATTGGCCGTACCAAAGTGTACGGTTGCAACATGTCGTGAAATGAACAATAATAAGCAAAAGCTATGTATTGTTTATTCAAAAAGGTACTGCAATGGAAGCAGAACGATACAAATAGTGCGATAAGCAAGGGATGGGACTATCTAACATGTCCCCCTCCAGGGGTAAGCTGCGGGATGGTATGTAAAACAGGTATAATGCTCGTAACAGAGACCACCTGAACACTCGACGTGGCTTTCCGCTTCCCTGGCTGTTGCATCGTGAGTTCGGCGATTCAAGTGCCGGACAGGACTTCTCAAAGACGGAGTCCTGAAAGTAAAAAAAAGGAAGAAAAAAGGAAAAAGAAAAAAAGAAATGACACAAACTCGAGCCCCTAGTGCGGTCGAGCCGCATTCTTGGCGTGCCGTTGTCTTGCCCCTCCCCATATGCCCATGGTATCTCCAGAGCGTAATCATGTACGCGTAATACTAGCTTCGCAATTTCACGAGGGCTGGGTTGGGGCCGGATTGCTACTCGTGCTTGAATCGTGCCAGGTGGTCTTGTTGCAGGTTACTCCGGGCGCGCTTGGCGGTGTCCGGACGCTTAGTGGCCGGACTCGAGAATTGCCGTGAGAGGCTGCTTTGCACTTCCGCTGCGAGGGCCGCCGTATGCTCCTCCGTTCAGAGAGAGCGTTCGGTGTTTCCATTGACCGTGATTACTCCTCGAGGGCCTGGCATCTTGAGCTTGAGGTATGCGTAGTGCGGCACCGCATTGAACTTTGCAAATGCGGTTCCTCCGAGCAGTGCATGATAGCCGCTGCGGAATGGGACGATGTCGAAGATTAACTCTTTGCTTCGGAAGTTATCCGGGGATCCGAAGACCACTTTCGAGTGTAACTAAGCCCGTACAACTGGCCTCTACACCCGGTATGACGCCTTTAAAGGTCGTCTTTGTAGGTTTAATCCTTGAGGGGTCAATGCCCATTTTGCGCACTGTATCCTGATAAAGCAGGTTCAGGCTGCTGCCGCCGTCCATCAGGACTCTGGTGAGGTGAAATCCGTCGATAATTGGGTCAAGAACCAATGCGGCGAAGCCGCCGTGACGGATGCTAGTGGGGTGGTCCCTTCGATCGAAGGTGATCGGGCAGGAAGACCATGGGTTGAATTTCGGGGCGACTGGCTCCATCGCATATACGTCCCTTAGTGCATGCTTCCGCTCCCTTTTGGGTATGTGGGTTGCGTATATCATGTTCACCGTCTACACTTGTGTAGGAAAACCCTTCTGTCCTTTATTGTTCGGCGGCCGGGGCTCTTCCTCGTCATCGCTATGCAGCCCCTTGTCATTGAGTTCGGCACTTAACTTGCCTGCTTGCTTGAACACCCAACAGTCCCTGTTGGTGTGATTGGCTGGTTTTTCGGGGGTGCCATGTATCTGGCACAAGCGGTCGAGTATTCGGTCCAAGTTGGACGGGCCCTGGGTATTTCTTTTGAATGGCTTCTTCCGCTAACCGGGTTTAGAGCCTCTGTATCCGGCACTTGTTCAGTATTATCGCCGTTAATGCGGCGCTTGTTCTTGTTGCGACACGACCTGCCATTACTGTCCTTGGTATCCGGACTATCAGGATGTTTGGCCAAGTTGTTGCTTCGAGCTAGCCAGCTGTCCTCTCCCGCACAAAAGCGAGTCATGAGGGTTGTGAGGGCTGCCATAGATTTCGGCTTTTCCTGTCCTAGGTGCCGGGCAAGCCACTCGTCGCGGATGTTATGTTTGAAGGCTGCAAGGGCCTCTGCATCCGGACAGTCAACGATTTGATTTTTCTTTGTGAGGAACTGTGTCCAGAACTGTCTGGCCGATTCTTCTGGCTACTGAATTATGTGGCTAAGGTCATCAGCGTCTGGTGGTCGCACATATGTGCCCTGGAAGTTATCAAGGAATGCGGCTTCCAGGTCCTCCCAACAACCAATTGATTCTGCTAGCAAGCTGTTGAGCCAATGCCGAGCTAGTCCTTTAAGCTTCAGGGGGAGGTATTTGATGGCGTGTAGATCATCACCGCGGGCCATGTGGATATGGAGGAGATAGTCCTCGATCCAGACCGCAGGATCGGTGGTACCATCGTATGATTCGATGTTTACGGGTTTAAAGCCCTCGGGGATTTGATGATCCATTACTTCATCTGTGAAGCATAGCGGGTGTGCGGCACCTCTGTATTGGGCTATATCACGACGTAGCTCATATGAGCTTTGTCTACTGTGTTCGGCCCGGCCGGTTTTGATGTATCCGGCGCGACGGTAATCATCCCGCGTTGCTGGGCGCCCACGCGATCCGTAGATCGATCCTGTATGTTTTGCCTTATCCTCCACTATATCTCGCAAGTCCGGCGCGTTTTCCCGTGTCTTGGTACTTTTTGAGCGGCGTCGGGGTGTGGCTTGAGCGGAGGGCCGAGAGGCTTCTCTGTTGCGGCCACGGGGTGGCCGGTCTGCCATGTCGTGCGCTGGCGACTTGGGTGCTTCCTCCTCTAGTCGAGGCAATGGCCTGCGTTTGGGGTAGCTTTTGGAGGGGCGTTCGAGTTCATACTCTTCGGCTGCAAGGACTTCAGTCCATCTGTCAGCTAGCAGGTCTTGATCAGCTCTAAGCTGTTGCTGCTTTTTCTTGAGGCTGCTTGCCGTGGCTATAAGCTTGCGTTTGAAACGCTCCTGTTCGGCGGGATCCTCAGGCACGACAAATTCGTCGTCGTCGAGGCTTGCCTCATCTTCGGAGGGAGGCGCATAATTATCGTCCTCGACCTCTCTTTCTGCCGCACTGTCGTGCAGACTTGCTTCTCCCTCCTCCTGCGCTGAGTCCTGCTGGAGGGGGTTCTCTTCGGCACTGTCCGGGGTGTTATTATCTCCCGTGCCGGAATCACCATTTTTATTGTGGCGGGATTTAGAGCGGCGCCGCTGACGTCGGCGCTTCGGCTGTTTCTTGGAGGGGTCATCCTCCATTGTTCCATCGCCGTTCCCATCTTTTGGGATGTCCACCATGTATATGTCATATGACGAGGTGGCCTTCCAGTGCCCTGTAGGCGCTGGGTCTTGGTCGTCTCCGGCATCGTCGTCCATACCGTCGATGTCTTCGGAGTCGTAGTCTAGCATGTCGGTTAAATCAGCGACAGTGGCTACAAAGTGGGTGGTGGGTGGGCGTTGAATTTCTTCGTCGTCCGCATCCCAACCTTCCTGTCCGTAGTCCGTCCAGGGCTCTCCGGATAAAGAGAGAGACTTTAGTGAATTCAGGATGTCGCCAAAGGGCGAGTGCTGAAAGATGTCCGCGGCAGTGAACTCCATGACCGGCGCCCAATCGGATTCGATTGGCAGGGGCGCGGAGGGTTCGGAGTCCGGAGAGGAGTCCGGCACCCTAGAGTTGAGGTCTTCGCAAAGGACAGGGATGGAGTTCGGCTCGATCGCCGTAGAGATTGTAGCCCCCGAGGCGGTGTCCAACCACTCGTCCTCGATCGGGGAATCCGGCTCCGGATTAAGGGTCGGAGCGGATACTGGTGCGGCCTCCAGGGCACTGTTCGGCTGCAGAGCTAGATCATGCCCATCGAGACAGTGCGGCACGCTCGGCTGCGGCTCGAAGCCGTCGAAGATCAAGTCTCCGCGGATATCGGCCGTATAGTTCAAACTTCCAAATCTGACCTGATGGCCAGGGGCGTAGCTTTCGATCTGCTCCAGATGGCCAAGCGAATTGGCCTGCAAAGCCGCCGAACACGAAGATTTGTCCGGGGAGAAAAGTCTCACCCTGGACCGCGTCGTTGTTGATGATCGAAGGAGCCATCGGGTCTATCGGTGACGACACAGAGGAACTCTCAATGAAAGCACCAATGTCGGTGTCAAAACCGGCGGATCTCGGGTAGGGGGTCCCGAACTGTGCGTCTAGGCGGATGGTAACAGGAGACAAGGGACACGATGTTTTTACCCAGGTTCGGGCCCTCTCGATGGAGGTAATACCCTACTCCTGCTTGATTAATATTGATGATATGGGTAGTACAAGAGTAGATCTACCACGAGATCAAGGAGGCTAAACCCTAGAAGCTAGCCTATGGTATGATTGTTGTTCGTCCTACGGACTAAAACCCTCCGGTTTATATAGACACCGGATAGGTTAGGGTTACACAGAGTCGGTTACAATGGTAGGAGATCTACATATCCGTATCGCCAAGCTTGCCTTCCACGCCAAGGAAAGTCCCATCCGGACACGGGACGAAGTCTTCAATCTTGTATCTTCATAGTCTTGGAGTCCGGCCGTGACGATAGTCTGGCTATCCGGACACCCCCTAGTCCAGGACTCCCTCAGGGACCAAAGGGTGGCCCCACCCCTCCCCATGGACTAGTCCGAATTGGACTAGGGAGGGGGGCGCCCCCTTCCTTCCTTCTCCTTCTCCCTTCCCTTTCCTTCTCTCCTACTCCTACTACTTGGAAGGACTCCTAGTTGGACTATGAAAGGGTGAATCCTACTCCCGGTGGGAGTAGGACTCCCCTAGGGCGCGCCATAGAGAGGGCCGGCCCTCCCCTCCTCCACTCCTTTATATACGGGGGCAGGGGGCACCCCATAGACACAAGTTGATCTTCGTGATCGTTCCTTAGCCGTGTGCAGTGCCCCCCTCCACCATATTCCACCTCGGTCATATCGTTGCGGTGCTTAGGCGAAGCCCTGCGTCGGTAGAACATCATCATCATCACCACACCGTCGTGCTGACGGAACTCATCCCCGACACCCTACTGGATCGGAGTCCGAGGATCGTCATCGGGCTGAACGTGTGCTGAACTCGGAGGTGCCGTACGTTCGGTACTTGGATCGGTCGGATCATGAAGACGTACGACTACATCAACCGCGTTGTCATAACGCTTCCGCTTTCGGTCTACGAGGGTACATGGACACACTCTCCCCTCTCGTTGCTATGCATCACCATGATCTTGCGTGTGCGTAGGAATTTTTTTGAAATTACTACGTTCCCCAACAGTGGCATCCGAGCCTGGTTTTATGCGTAGATGTTATATGCACGAGTAGAACACAAGTGAGTTGTGGGCGATACAAGTCATGCTGCTTACCAGCATGTCACACTTTGGTTCGGCGGTATTGTTGGATGAAGCGGCCTGGACCGACATTACGCGTACGCTTACGCGAGACTGGTTCTACCGACGTGCTTTGCACACAGGTGGCTGGCGGGTGTCAGTTTCTCCAACTTTAGTTGAACCGAGTGTGGCTATGCCCGGTCCTTGAGAAGGTTAAAACAACACTAACTTGACGAACTATCGTTGTGGTTTTGATGCGTAGGTAAGAACGGTTCTTGCTCAGCCCGTAGCAGCCATGTAAAATATGCAACAACAAAGTAGAGGACGTCTAACTTGTTTTTGCAGGGCATGTTGTGATGTGATATGGTCAAGACGTGATGAGATATAAGTTGTTGTATGAGATGGTCATGTTTTGTTGAAGTTATCGGCAACTGGCAGAAGCCCTATGGTTGTCTCTTTGTTGCATAAGATGCAAGTGCCAAATAATTGCTTTACTTTATCGCTATGCGATAGCAATAGTTGCAAGAGCAATAGTTGGCGAGACGACCATGTGACGACACATTGATATAGATCAAGATGATGAAGATCATGGTGTCGTGTCGGTGATGATAGAGATCATGACAGTACTTTGGAGATGGAGATCAAAGGCGCAAGATGATCATGGCCATATCATGTCACATATTTTGATTGCATATGATGTTTATCTGTAATACATCTTATTTTTCTTAGTTCGGCGGTAGCATTTTAAGATGATCTCTCACTAATTCTCAAGAATTGTTCTCCCTGAGTATGCACCGTTGCGAAAGTTCTTCGTGCTGAGACACCACGTGATGATCGGGTGTGATAGGCTCTACGTTCAAATACAACGGGTGCAAAACAGTTGCACACGCGGAATACTCAGGTTAAACTTGACGAGCCTAGCATATAACAGATATGGCCTCGGAACACAGAGACCGAAAGGTCGAGCGTGAATCATATAGTAGATATGATCAACATATTGATGTTCACCGTTGAAACTACTCCATCTCACGTGATGATCGGACATGGTGTAGTTGATATGGATCACGTAATCACTTAGAGGATTAGAGGGATGTCTGTCTAAGTGGGAGTTCTTAAGTAATATGATTAATTGAACTTTAATTTATCATGAACTTAGTCCTGGTAGTATTTTGAAAATTATGTTGTAGATCAATAGCTCGCGTTGTTGCTTCTCTATGTTTTTGCTTCCCTATGTTTTATATGTGTTCCTAGAGAAAACTGTGTTGAAAGATGTTAGTAGCAGTAATGCGGATTGGATCCGTGATCTGAGGATTGTCCTCATTGCTGCACAGAAGAATTATGTCCTTGATGCACCCCTAGGTGACGGACCTATTGCAGGAGCAGATGCAGACGTTATGAACGTTTGGCTAGCTCAATGTGATGACTACTTGATAGTTTAGTGCACCATGCTTAACAGCTTAGAATCGGGACTTCAAAGACGTTTTGAATGTCATGGACCATACGAGATGTTCCAGGAGTTGAAGTTAATATTTCAAGCAAATACCCGAGTTGAGAGATATGAAGTCTCCAACAAGTTCTATAGCTAAAAAGATGGAGGAGAATTGCTCAACTAGTGAGCAAGTGCTTAGATTGTCTGAGTACTACAATCGCTTGAATCAAGTGGGAGTTGATCTTCCAGATAAGATAGTGATTGACAAAATTCTCTAGTCACCATCACCAAGTTAGTAGAACTTCGTGATGAACTAGAATATGCAAGGGATGACAAAAGTAATTCCCAAGCTCTTCGTGATGCTGAAATCGACGAAGGTAGAAATCAAGAAAAACATCAAGTGTTGATAGTTAACAAGACCACTAGTTTCAAGAAAAGGGCAAAGGGAAGAAGGGGAACTTCAATAAGAACGGCAAGCAAGTTGCTGCTCAAGTGAAGAAGCCCAAGTCTGGACCTAAGCCTGAGACTGAGTGCTTCTACTACAAAGGAACTGGTCACTGGAAGCGGAACTGCCCCAAGTATTTGGCGGATAAGAAGGATGGCAAAGTGAACAAAGGTATATTTGATATACATGTTACTGATGTGTACTTTACTAGTGTTTATAGTAGCCCCTGAGTATTTGATACTTGTTCGGTTGCTAAGATTAGTAACTCGAAACAGGAGTTACAGAATAAACAGAGACTAGTTGAGGCTGAAATAACGATGTGTGTTGGAAGTGGTTCCAAAATTGATATGATCATCATCGTACACTCCCTATATTTTCGAGATTAGTGTTGAACCTAAATAATTGTTATTTGGTGTTTGCGTTGAGCATAAATATGATTAGATCATGTTTGTTGCGATACGATTATTCATCTAAGACAGAGAATAAATTGTTATTCTGTTTACATGAATAAAACCTTCAAATGGTCATACACCTAATGAAAATAGTTTGTTGGATCTAGATCGTAGTGATACACATATTCATAATATTGATGCCAAAAGATGCAAAGTTAATAATGATAGTGCAACTTATTTGTGGCACTGCCGTTTGAGTCATATCGATGTAAAGCGCATGAAGGAACTCCATAAAGATGGACTTTTGGAATATCTTGGTTATGAATCATTTGATGCTTGTGAACCGTGCCTTTTGGGCAAGATGACTAAAACTCCATTCTCCGGAACAATGGAATGAGCTACTGACTTGTTGGAAATAATACATACTGATGTATGCGGTCCAATGAGTGTTGATGCTCGTGGCAAGTATCGTTATTTTCTGACCTTCACAGATGACTTGAGCAGATATGGGTATATCTACTTAATGAAACACAAGTCTGAAACATTTGAAAAGTTCAAAGAATTTCAGAGTGAAGTGGAGAATCATCGTAACAAGAAAATAAAAGTTTCTACGATATGATCGCAGAGGTAAAATATTTGAGTTACGAGTTTGGCCTTTAGTTAAAACAATGTGAAATAGTTTCACTACTCGCGCCACCTGGAACACCACAGTGTAATGGTGTGTCCGAACGTCATAACCGCACATTATTGATATGGTGCGATCTATGATGTATCTTACCGATTACCACTATCGTTTTGGGGTTATGCATTAGAGACAGCTGCATTCACTTTAAATAGGGCACCATCAAAATCCGTTTGAGACGACGCCTTATGAACTGTGGTTTGGCAAGAAACCAAAGTTGTCGTTTCTTAAAGTTTGGGACTGCGATGCTTATGTGAAAAAGTTTCAACCTGATAAGCTCGAACCTAAATCGGAGAAGTGCGTCTTCATAGAATACCCTAAGGAAACTGTTGGGTACACCTTCTATCACAGATCCGAAGGCAAGATATTCGTTGCTAAGATGGATCCTTTCTAGAGAAGAAGTTTCTCTCGAAAGAAGTGAGTGGGAGGAAAGTAGAGCTTGATAAGGTAATTTGTACCTTCTCCCGAATTGGAAACTAGTTCATCACTGAAATCAGTTCCAGTGATGCCTACACCAATTAGTGAGGAAGCTAATGATGATGATCATGAAACTTCAGATCAAGTTATTACCGAACCTCGTAGGTCAACCAGAGTAAGATCCGCACCAGAGTGGTATGGTAATCCTATTCTAGAAGTCATGTTACTAGACCATGATAAACCTACGATCTATGAGGAAGCGATGATGAGCCCAGATTCCGCGAAATGGCTTGAGGCCATGAAATCTGAGATGGGATCCATGTATGAGAACAAAGTGTGGACTTTGGTGGAGTTGCCCAATGATCGGCAAGCCATATTGTATAAATGGATCTTCAAGAGGAAGACAGACGCTGATAGTAGTGTTACTATCTACAAAGCTCGACTTGTCGCAAAAAGGTTTTTGACAAGTTCAAGGTGTTGACTACAATGAGATTTTCTCAACTGTAGCGATGCTTAAGTCTGTCCGAATCATGTTAGCAATTGCCACATTTTATGAAATCTGGCAAATGGATGTCAAAACTGCATTCCTTAATGGTTTTCCTAAAGAAGAGTTGTATATGATGCAACCAGAAGGTTTTGTCAATCCTAAAGGTGCTAACAAAATGTGCAAGCTCCAGCGATCCATCTATGGACTGGTGCAAGCATCTCGGAGTTGGAATATATGCTTGATGAGTTGATCAAAGCATATGGTTTTATACAGACTTTTGGAGAAGCCTGTATTTACAAGAAAGTGAGTGGGAGCTCTGTAGCATTTCTAATATTATATGTGGATGACATATTGTTGATTGGAAATGATATATAAATTCTAGATAGCATGAAAGGATACTTGAATAAGAGTTTTTCAAAGCAAGACCTCGGTGAAGCTGCTTACAATTGAGCATCAAGATCTATATAGATAGATCAAGACGCTTTATCAGATTTTTCAATGAGTACATACCTTGATAATTTTTTTGAAATAGTTCAAAATGGAACAGTCAAAGAAGGAGTTCTTGCCTGTGTTGCAAGGTGTGAAGTTGAGTAAGACTCAAGACCCGACCATGGCAGAAAATAGAAAGAGAATGAAAAAGTCATTCCCTATGCCTCAGTCATAGGTTCTATAAAGTATGCTATGCTGTGAACCAGACCTATTGTATACCTTGCTCTGAGTTTGGCGAAGGAATACAATTTTGATCTAATAGTAGATCACTGGACAACGGTCAAGAATATCCTTAGTGAGGACTAAGGAGATGTTTCTCGATTATGGAGGTGATAAAAGAGTTCGTTGTAAAAGTTACATCGGTGCAAACTTTTACACTGATCCAGATGACTCTAAGTCTCAATCTGGATACATACTGAAAGTGGGAGAAATTAGCTAGAGTAGCTTTGTGCAGAGCATTGTTGACATAGAAATTTGCAAAATACATACGGATCTGAATGTGGCAGACCCGTTGACTAAACTTCTCTCACGAGCAAAACATGATCACACCTTAGTACTCTTTGGGTGTTAATCACATAGCGATGTGAACGAGATTATTGACTCTAGTAAACCCTTTGGGTGTTTGTCGTGGGTTTGTCATGGCAGATGTCCTCATGAAAGGACTTAGTCGTGGAGCCATCGCAACGAGTTAACTTGAAGGGGTTAAAGCGGACGCAAAGACACAAGAGTCATACTAGTTCGGCCCCTTCGATGAAGGTAAAAGCCTACGTCTAGTTGTGATGGGATTGATATGGTCTCGATGACTAGGGAGCAAATAAGCTTCGCCTAGGCCTCGAATTCTCGTCCTTGAACCGCCCCGGGTCGTCCCCTTATATACACGGGTGACGCCCGTCGGTTCAGAGAGTCCCAATCTCCGGTTCATATTTGCATCCGGGTTGGTCTCTCCCTATTCCTAACCTTACAATACAAGTTTACATACCAGGCCGGTTTATGGCTATAGGTGCTAAACCGACTACAGGCCTTGGGCCCTTACTTTCATGCCTCTTGGGCTTTTACACTGTTGCACTACTGATGAAGTTAACCTGGCCCAGATAGGTCAGTTTACGCCCAGTAGTAATATCTCCAACATTAGGCCCCAGGTTGATTTGAACAGGTTCATGTCAATCCTTGATAAAAACCTTCATCTTCAAATACTTTCTTGAAATCGTTGAACCGCCGTGATGTCACCTTCTCCAGCTGTTGTAAACCGGTATGACGTCCTCATAAAGATAGCATTCATGATATCTTCTTTGTTTAACAGATCCGCAATAATCAAGGCGACAGCTCCGCTTCCTAGATTTGTGGTTCCTTGATTCACGCGCCTGACGCAGGTGTCTCACCTTATAAATAGGACCGAAGGGTCATTCTTTTATTTCCCCTGTCCTCTTTCTCTTCGTCTTCCTCGCGTCAGTCGCCTTGGAGCTCCGCCGGCGCCGTCGACCTCTGCATCGTCTGGAGCCGCTGCATCAACCTGAACGCACTAGAGAGACGCAGCACTTCTCCGCATCTCCTCGACTCAGGTAAGTCTTTGGTTCCCCTCGACCTAGATCCGTTCTAGGGTTTCCTGTTCTTGCCGTGCTCAATGAACTGCTCATGCTCATACCAGACTCCGGGCTAGTTCTGTGACACCTTGCTCTGATTAATAGTAGCTTTTAGCATCCGCCTGTAGCCTTGTGCCCGCGTTTATAGATCTCACACATTATCTCCTGTTCATGGCATCAAAACTGTTCTGCTTTATTCCTTCTTTTCTGATCTGGCTCCAGATCCTTCGTTGTAAAGAAATCTTGTGAAACCTATTTCTGCATACTTAGCTATTCGCAACCTTAGTTGCTTTCAATATTTAGACCATGCGGTTTAACTTGACATAGAAAAAATTAAGCAAACCAGTATACACCATTAGTCCCCTTGTTGAACCGCCAGAACTCCTTAACCAGATACTGTCGCTTCATAGAACTCCGGTTTAGATGTATTTGTCTCCGATTTAGCATGGTACACCAGTTCTCTCTCTGTCCCAACACATCCCTTGAACCGGATTCATATTTTTTGTAGATGGCCAAACAAGTGTATGAATGCAACTGGGCGCCTTCCCGTGTCACCGAAACTCAGCTAAACAATCTTGTACTGACTGGCGCTTTAAGCAGCAAAAATGCTATCCATTGGAGGGTTCCTGGCAACGAATGTCCACCCACACCTCAAGAGGGAGAAATTGTAGTTTTCGCAGATCACTTAGCCCGAGGTTTTAATCCGCCCGGTTCAAAATTTTACCGGGATGTGTTAGCCAATTTTCAACTCCGTCCGCAAGATACGGGCCCCAACTCTGTTACCAACATTTGTCACTTCCAAGTGCTCTGTGAGGCATACTTTCAAGAAGAACCCACAGTTGAACTGTTTAGAGACTGCTTTCATCTAAACCGCCGCACAGAATTCACCGATGGGCCCAACACAGAATTGGGTGGTGTGGCGATTCAAAAAAGAAAGGAGGTCACTTACCCTCATGTGAAACTGCACAACCACCCCAAGGAATGGAATCAAACATGGTTTTATTGCAGAGACACCTCACCTGCCAATGAGAATCCTTTGCCCGGTTTCCGTCCTGAGCGACTCAGTAATACACATCCCTTCCCGCAAAGGTTAACCGCCAATGAGAGAAGTAAATACGCTCCTCAACTCTCCAAGCTCAGAGCCTTCATGGCCAATGGTCTAACCGGAATCGATCTCGCACGCTGTTGGATATCATGGAGCATACTACCCCTCTCCCAGCACTCCGGTTTAATGTGTGAATACTCTGGTAGTGTCGATGACCCCCTCCGACATATTAATATCCAGCTCACCGATGATGAGGTCACTGAAGCGGTGAAGAAAATGTTGAATGAACTGGAACACCTCTGTGCCCGAACCGGTCTGCTCCCCTTCTATGCTATCAACAAACCGCCATCCGTAAGACTTCTGACAACTTTTACTGAACGTATTACTGTTGTTTCTGTCATCATTTTTAACATCAACTGCTGCGCAATCAGGGTGATGATCCGTTTTGGAGCAAGAAACGTCCACAAGAGAAACCGGAGAAGCCAGACAAACCGGAAAAACCAACCCGACAGAAGACCAAAGCTATCAAGAAAACTACTTATAAGAGGAAGACAACTGCATCTTCTGATCCAGCTATGGATGATGATGTGGGTAATCTGGACCTTGAGGTAGAACTTGACTCCCTTGGATTACTTTTCACACGCCTAATTAATGATGATATTTGTCAGGATGATGCTGAGGCCAGTAATGCTGATGATGTAGAGGTAATCATTCTCTCCTCTGACTCCAGTCCTTTGCCTTCATTAAAATCCATCGGGCAAACCGGAAAGTTAAATTTTCTCATCCCCTTGCTTATTTGGATCCCCAATTTCTCATGAAGACTCAGCAACATGAAGTTCGCCGCACAACTCGGCACAGCGGCCAGGTAGTTACCTCCGCCGGTTTACCAAACAGTCCGGTTCGGAAACGTTGTTCAGAGGTCTCTAATTTTCTTGTCAGTGCTTACCCTAAAGCGGGCTGGTTTCGTCAACCCCTTAATCCATCTGACTCCGATTATCAGGTCACTTCCCATTCCTCATCTGGCGAGTCATCAGCTACTCAGTTGCCACCGCTGAAAATGTTGCTTGGGTAAGTTATACATTTCATTCTGTTTCTACTGCATCAATACATAGTATATGCCATATTTGACTGTTATTATGCTTTTTCAGGGCCAAGCCTAGGCCAAGCAAAAAGGCTCGTCTGGACAAAACAGCCGACGAAGAAACTGCCCCTGAACTGGACAGCGCCCCAAATCCTGAAGCGGCTATCTGCGAAGACACGCCCAATGATCCGCCATTGCAAGATGCTGATTTTACTGCTGAAGAAAGGCCTGTAAACACCTCCCTTCCTGCTGACCAGCCCAGAAGCCCAACCCGGATTGAAAAATCCACCAGTCCAATCCGGCCTGCCGACAAAACGACCATCCTTGGTCAAACCGGTGATAGCAAGGATGATGACGTTGTGATTACTGGCTTTGGCCATAGTGAACCGGGTAATCCGGTTGCTTTAGCCAAACACTCTGCCAAGGAAGAAACTGCCACCATGAACAAGGGCAAGTGGGATGTTGATCTGGCAACTTACGCCGCTCTGAACCCCCAAGACCTTCATTCTGGCTACCTGAACCGGCTGTATACCAGCCGTGATTATGAAGCTGGCCTGGTGAAGATGATGAAATAAAAATTCGAGGTAACCTCCATGTTCTTTTCCACTAGGAATTTTCAATTTGGATTAACTCTCCTAGCCCCCAAGGGCCGATTCAACTTTAGTATAGTTAAACAGGGACTTAACATAAACTCAATGCTTCAGAATCCACTGATGTAGCCCCCAAGGGTTGGTTCAACTTTAGCGTAGTTAAACCGGGACTGTAATGCATGTCGCCGCATCAGAACATGTTCGAGCAAATAGCCATTAGCCCCCAAGTGCCAAGTTGAATACCTGTATTGAGCTTGGGACTTTGTGATTCCGTTGATAGATGAGGATCAAATACGCATTAGCCCCCAAGTACCAAGTGTATGACTGGTTATGCACTTGGGACTTGTAATGAAGATACTTAACATGCTCCCTTGTTGTTGCAGAGTGACATACGCCAACAAGCCACACAAATCAATGATCTGCAAGAAAATCTGAAAACTCAACAGGCAGAAACCTCCAAGGCCAAGGATGAGCTGAAAACCGCCTTGACTACTATGGAGCAGCTCAAGGAGTGGTTCAAGTCTGAGCAGGCCGGCTGGGATACTGAAAAGGCCGCTTTAACCAGAAGGGCGGAAAATGCTGAGGCTGCCCTTAAACCGGTGGTGGATGAGCTGACCAGCGTGAAGCGGCAAGTGCACGGCATGACTGCTGCTATCTTTGGTAAGCTTCTTTTGACTTCTATAATAACTTGGCCTTTCTTATGATAAGTCCGGTTTGTGATTGCTCTTGTATTGCCGTAGGCACATGTATCGGTCACTTGGGGTCAGATGTTCGGATGAAATTGAAAGCTGCCTACACCTTAATAGAGCAGCTGTATACAGGAGCACAGCGGATCATCTCCACTGCATCACATAACAATCCAGCACCCTCCTTAATTGAAGATACCCTTAAGAGGTTGTCAATGCTTCCTGCCTGGATTGAAGAGCTGAAGAAATCTGCTGCTCGAACCGGCGCCATTAATGCCTTAATCCGGGCCAAAGCATGGGTGCCAAACTTTGATCCTGTGGAGGCAGCTCAGGGCTATCCCAGCTTGAAGGAAGACGGTTCAGAGTTCAACGAGGATGATCTGAGAGCGATAAACTGGGCGGTGCGTCCTCTGGCTTGCCAATTAGTCGAAGAAGCAAACTTGTCCCATTACCAAGCTCAATATGACGACCAGAACAAGCGAGTAACTGCACCTGTTCCTGAAGCCGAGAACCTGATCCCCCCAGTCCGTAAGCACACTTATGCTCCTGATATTGAACCATCTTCCCTGATCCATGAGGAGGCTGTCTTTCAAGCTTTAATGGGAATCGACGGGACCACTGTTGACTTCCAGCCGCTGGGCAGAGATGAAGAAGCTGAAGCGGCGCAGGACGACCCACAACCATCAGGCCGGGGCGGCGAGCAAGTATGAACCGGAAGCCGGTTTAAATAGCTGCTTCATTATTTTCCGCCAAAAAACAATGATCTTATTTGGGCACCATGTTGCCTTGTAATAGGATAGCCAATACTCTTGCCTTGAATATGCCTTCGTGCATAGGTACTGATACCTTTGCATGAATGATCGAAATTTTCAATCTATATTGCCTGCAGTCACAAAATCGTAAACCGCCACGGCGGTTTGTACCGCCAGTTGGCTTGTGACGTTCATATATATATGAAATGAAATATGGAGGTATACAATCAGAAATTGTGATACAAAATACCTGCCATCGCTGGGCATAAAGTTGGTTTAACTAATCTTGAAGCGGAGGTTGTATAAACCCTTACCATCAAAGGAGAAAAACAGCTCCTGTATTTATAATGCCGGTTTACAGCGTAAACCGTGCCGGGTCATGACAAGCCCCCTGTTACTCCATAATGGGTTGTTAACATAACAAACCAAACCGGTGAAACTATCTCCGGATTTAAAATGGACCGAATTTCGTCAATTGACAGTTTGAACCGGTTTAAAAATGTTGTCGGTTTAAGAAACACAACAATAATCAAATCAAAAAATCATGTAAGCAAAGGCAATGATAAACCGTTTGCAAAAAAGAAGGCTTTACTGAGCCGATCAGATGGTGTTACCATGGTCGGACACGATCAAGCTCCCTATAAGGTGTAGCTATGATTCAAGTCAGCCAGGTCCCCAACTGAAACCGTGGCATTATGCCGATCAAGTGGCGTGGCAATGGTTCGGGTTCGACCAAGCCCCCATGTGACTCTATGGCCTTAGGCCGATCAAGAGGCGTGACTGGTTCAGACTTGACCATGTCCCCAAGTGACCTGGTGGCTTTCGCCTATTAAAAGGTGTTGCATTGGTTCGGACACGACCAAGCCCCCAAGTAATATCACAAAGCTTTTGAAAAGCAAACTCAGGGGGTAAACCGGAGGCCGTTTTAAAACAGAACAACTCCATGTAACCACACGTGATGTAACAGAACAGAGACCCCGCTTTTAGCTGAGGCTCCGGTTTATTACTTTATTCATGATAGTACGACCCGATGGCTCGGGTATAATAGGGCCAAAGATGAGCTATGTTCCACGGCCTGTTGGTCTCCTCCTCTGACGTGCATGAGTCCTTATGCTCTCGAATGTCGATCAGGTAGTACGACCCGTTGTGCAGATTCTTGCTGATCACGAAAGGCCCCTCCCAAGGTGGGGATAACTTGTGCATATCAGTCTGGTCTTGGATGAGCCGAAGCACCAAATCTCCTTCTTGAAAAGTTCTGGTTCTGACCCGGCGACAATGGTAGCGACGAATATCCTGTTGGTAAATCGCCAAGCGGGCAGCTGCTATGTCACGCTCTTCATCCAACCGATCCAAAGCATCCTGCCGTGCCGTCTCCTTGTCCGCTTCAACATAAGCTGCCACACGAGGTGAATCATGACGGATGTCACTGGGGAGAACCGCCTCCGCTCCATAAACCATAAAGAACGGTGTGTATCCCGTGGACCTGTTAGGCGTAGTGTTGATACTCCATAACATAGACGGTAGCTCTTCTACCAAACAACCCGGTGTCCTCTGCAAAGGGACCATAAGCCGGGGCTTGATGCCTCTTAAGATCTCTTGATTAGCTCCTTCCGCTTGACCATTGGACTGTGGGTGTGCTACTGAAGAAACATCTAGCCGGATGTGCTCACGTTCGCAGAACTCTTTCATGGCACCTTTGGACAAGTTGGTACCATTATCTGTGATGATACTGTGTGGAAAACCAAACCGTAAAATCACCTTTTTGATGAACTGAACCGCCGTAGCTGCATCACACTTGCTAACAGGTTCTGCCTCCACCCACTTTGTAAATTTGTCAACCGCTACCAAGAGGTGGGTCTTTTTATCCTTGGACCTTTTAAAAGGTCCAACCATATCCAGCCCCCAAGACGCAAACGGCCAAGTAATTGGAATCATCCTCAATTCTTGGGCCGGTACATGAGCACGTCTGGAAAACTTTTGGCAACCATCACATCGTCTGACCAGATCTTCCGCATCAGCATGGGCGGTCAACCAATAGAAACCGTGGCGGAACGCTTTAGCCACTAAGGATTTTGAACCGGTGTGGTGGCCACAATCTCCTTCATGGATCGCACGCAATATTTCATAGCCTTCCTCAGGGGACACACAGCGTTGAAACGCCCCTGATAAGCTGCAATGATGCAATTCACCATTAACAATGGTCATAGACTTAGATCGCCGGACTACCTGCCGAGCCAACATCTCATCTTCTGGTAACTCGCCCCGGTTCATGTACGCAAGATAAGGGAGCGTCCAATCCGGAGTGACGTGAAGAGCTGCCACCAGTTGAGCCTCCGGATCAGGAATAGCCTAATCCGCTTCACCAGGGAGCTTGACCGACGGGTTGTGCAGTACGTCCAGAAAAACATTGGGCGGGACCGGTTTGCGTTGAGAGCCCAACCGGCTTAAAGCGTCCGCCGCTTCATTCTTCCGACGATCCACGTGGTCCACCTGATAGCCCTTGAAATGACCCGCGACGTTATCCACCTCACGACGATATGCAGCCATGAGTGGGTCCTTGGAATCCCAAGTGCCGGACACCTGTGAGCCACTAGGTCCGAGTCACCGAAGCACTTAACCCGGCTTAGATTCATCTCTTTAGCCATCCGGAGACCATGGAGCAAGGCTTCATACTCAGCTGCATTGTTAGTACAAGGGAACATTAAGCGAAGAACGTAACAAAACTTGTGACCTCGTGGGGAAGTTAGTACGACTCCAGCCCCCGAGCCCTCCAATTGCCTGGATCCATCAAAAAGGATGGTCCAATATGTGTGATCCGGCTTTTCTTCAGGTGCTTGCAACTCTGTCCAATCATTAATGAAATCCACAAGTGCTTGAGACTTTACCGCCGTCCGAGGCACGTACTTCAGACCGTGCGGCCCAAGCTCTATAGCCCACTTAGCAATCCGGCCAGTCGCTTCCCGGTTTTGTATGATATCGCCTAAGGGAGCAGAACTGACCACCATGATGGGGTGCCCTTGGAAATATTGCTTCAGCTTCCGGCTTGCCATAAAAACCCCATATACCAGCTTATGCCAATGCGGATACCTTTACTTAGATTCAATAAGTACCTCGCTGATATAATAAACCGGACATTGAACCGGATGCTCCTTCCCTGCCTCCTTCTGCTCTACCACAATGGCCATGCTAACCGCCCTAGCATTAGCAGCAACATATAGAAGAAGCGGCTCCTTGTCAATGGGAGCGGCGAGCACAGGCGGGTTGGCCAATTGCCGCTTTAAGTCCTCCAATGCTTCATCGGCAGCTGGACTCCAGACAAACTGATCTGTCTTTTTCAGCATCTGGTACAAAGGGATGGCCTTCTCTCCGAGGCGGCTGATAAACCGGCTCAGTGCGGCAATCCGGCCTGCCAAACGCTGGACGTCATTAATGCACTTCGGTTTAGCTAGGGAAGTAATAGCCGTAATCTTCTCCGGATTAGCTTCAATTCCCCTGTTGGACACGAGAAAACCCAATAACTTGCCTGCGGGAACACCAAAGACACATTTGGCCGGGTTGAGCATCATCTTGTAAACCCGCAGGTTGTCAAAGGTTTCCTTCAGATCGTTAATCAGTGTCTCCTTCTCCCTTGACTTGACCACAATATCATCCACATAGGCGTGCACATTACGGCCGATCTGTTTATGCAGGCAATTCTGTACACAGCGTTGATAAGTTGCTTGGGCGCTCTTGAGCCCAAAAGGCATAGATACATAGCAGAAGGCTCCAAAGGGAGTGATAAACGCCGTCTTCTCCTGGTCCTTAACTGCCATCTTGATCTGATGATACCCAGAATATGCATCCAAAAAGCTCAAACGCTCACAACCCGCAGTGGCATCAATAATCTGGTCAATGCGGGGGAGGGCAAAAGGATCTGCCGGACAAGCTTTGTTAAGATCTGTGTAATCCACACACATGCGCCAAGTGCCGTTTTTCTTAAGAACCAGCACTAGATTAGCAAGCCACTCTGGATGGAAGACTTCAACGATGAAACCAGCTGCTAAGAGCCTGGCCACTTCCTCTCCAATGGCCTTGCGCCTTTCTTCGTTAAACCGGCGGAGAAACTGCTTCACCGGTTTGTATTTGGGATCAACATTAAGAGTGTGCTCAGCGAGTTCCCTCGGTACACCTGGCATGTCAGAAGGCTTCCAGGCAAAAATGTCCCGATTCTCACGGATGAACTCGATGAGCACGCTTTCCTATTTCGGATCCAGGTTGGCACTGATGCTGAACTGCTTGGACGAATCGCCAAGTTTGAAGTCAACAAGCTTAGTCTCAGCTGCCGATTTGAATTTCAGGGCCGGATCATGCTCCGTGGTTGGCTTCTTCAACGGAGTAATGTCTGTTGGATCAACATTGTCCTTATAATATTTCAGCTCCTCGGTGGCACAAACCGACTCTCCATAAGCCGCATCACCTTCCTCACATTCCAAAGCGATCTTGCGGCTCCCATGAACCGTTATTGTCCCCTTATGACCCGGCATCTTGAGCTGCAAATAGATATAACAAGGTCGTGCCATGAACTTGGCATAAGCCGGACGCCCAAATAAGGCGTGATATGGACTTTGGATTTTTACCACTTCAAACGTCAATGTTTCCAATCTGGAGTCATATTCATCGCCAAAGGCCACCTCCAGAGCTATTTTACCAACCGGATATGCTGACTTGCCAGGTACCACACCATGGAACACTGTATTGGACGGTTTGAGATGTTTATCTATTAATCCCATACGACGGAAGGTCTCATAGTACAGGATGTTAATGCTGCTCCCTCCGTCCATGAGTACCTTGGTGAATTTATAACCTCCCACCTGAGGTGCTACCACCAGGGCTAGCTGAACCGGATTGTCGATCCGGGGAGGATGATCCTCTCTACTCCATACAAAGGGCTGCTCTGACCAGCGTAGGTAGTGAGGCACGGCCGGTTCAACAGTGTTGACTGCCCGCTTCTGAAGCTTCCGGTCTCGCTTGTCTAAGCTGGTGGTGAAAACATGGTACTGCCCACTATTCAACTGCTTTGGGTGGCTCTGATAACCCGACTGTTGCTGTTGCTGGTTGTAACCTCCTTGGCTATTCTGATTATTCTGATTGCTATGTCCGCCCGAAGTACCATTAAATCCTGAACCGGAATTTCCTCCACCGAAACCCGGCCCGGATCCTGAACCGCTGCCAGAACCTTGATCATACCGGAAAGCGTTGGAATTCTTGAACTCCTGCATAATGTAGCAATCCTTCCAGAGGTGGTTTGCTGGCGTCTCCGTCGCCCCGTGCTTCGGACAGGGCTGATTCAATAGATAGTTCAAGCGGTCCGGATTGGGATTAGGCGCTCCGCTTCGATTCGGCCGTTTACCCTTGCGCCGCTGGCCCTTGTCCTGCGCGTTGGTGTTGGCTACAAAGTCCATGTTACCATTCGCTTTACTCTTGCCTCCACCATTACCTGCCGAATGATGTTGCCGGCCCTTGGAGCTGCTGTTCTTCTTTCCCTTCCCTGTCTTGTCATCGTCAGACTCAGGATCCTTGGTACTATCAGAATCAGCATACTTCACTAAAGCTCCCATGAGAGTGCCCATGTCATTACAAAACCGCTTCATGCGTCCCAACTTCAACTTTAAAGGCGTGAACCGGCAATTGCCCTTCAGGGTTATGATCGCAGAGTCAGCGTTGATCCGGTTTGATGAATGCAGGATTTCCGAAACGCGACATACCCAATGGGTTGTTGACTCTCCTTCCCCCTGGACACAAGCCGCTAAGTCCACTACAGACATGGGCTGCTTACAGGTATCTTTGAAATTCTGGATAAAACGGGTCCGCAACTGGGCCCATGAACTGATAGAATTGGGTGGCAAGCTCTTCAACCAAGTTCGGGCCGTGCCTTCGAGCATCATGGTGAAGTACTTTGCACACGCGGCCTCGTCCACATCCAGCATCTCCATGGCCATCTCATAACTTTCTACCCACGCTTCTGGAGCTAAATCGGCAGTGTAATTTGGCACCTTGCGCGGACCCTTGAAGTCTTTGGGCAGGCGCACATTGCGTAAAGCGGGGACGAGACACGGCACCCCCAAAGAGCTAGAGGTAACCCCAGGCTCGACCGAGAAGGTCGAACGAACCGGCGTAGGCTGATAAACCTGATGTTGTGCTGCTAACTCAGCCTCCCTGCGTGCTCGGGCCCGGTCCACCACCTCCTGGGTGTTATCGACACCACCTGTCGGGTTATTGCCCCGGGGCACACCACACCGCGCGTTTCTTGAAACGGCGGGTTCATCCACGTGCCTGCTATAGCTCCAGCTTGGACGGGGGGTAGAATGGATCCGGTCGCGGCTGTATGAATACGCTTCCTGTTGAACTAAAGCTGTCCTAAGGAGCTCCTTGACCCGGCGCGTCTCTACTGCCTGTGGTGAATCACCTTCAATTGGGATAGCTTCCAGCCGTGCCGCGGCTGCAACAAGGTTATCCATCGGATTGGAGTAGTGACCCGGAGGTGTTTGCACAGCCTGAGGCGTACTAGTGTTATGGTGAGGTATATCTATTAAACGGGGCTGAACCGGCACGCCCGTCCCAGGTGCTTCCGCCCGGTTTACCGCCGGCGGATTACAAGTTCCCGCTCCGAGGGTGTTGAAGAGGTCCCTTCCTCCGAAACCTGAGGGCAAACGAGATCTGTATTTCCTCTTCATGACTTCATGTGATGCATTCTGATCCAACATGAGTCTATAAGCTTGTGCATCTAAAGCGGCCTGCTCCGCCGTCATCCTGGCGTCTACAGCTGCTAGATCCGCTTTAGCCTGAGCAATTTGTTCCTTCACCTTCGCAATTTCCGCGTCATGAGCATCCTGATCCGCCGGATTGGCCTCTGTCATGAGCGCAGCCAACGCGTCGAACAGATCTGATAAAACTTGATCCGGTGGGCGCACAGGGCCTCCTGCCCCGGCAGCCGTCGCCGCTGTTGAACCGGCCATCGTTGCTGCAGCGGTCGAAGAGTGAAGCACTGCTTGTGTACCGGCCATGAATATCCCGACCCGGTTGGGCAGATCGGAGGGATCCGAAATACTGTCACCATCGGAACAGCCTACAATCCGGCCATCTTGTAGCTGATATAGAGATTCAGTTTCTCCGGTTGACGACTCGTCGTCAGAGCAGACGACGGTTTCGCCACCAGATTCTGATCCGTCCTCATAACTTCCTCCGTGGATGACTCCCACAAAGGCACGCTTCACGGCTGGTTTAGTCTGGGCAGATCTCGTACGCTGAGCCGTCTCGACGAGGTCGGTGCAGATGTCCGGCTCAGGCCCTAGCTCACCGATCTTGCCGATGAAAACGTGTATGCCACCAAAGGGGACCCGGTATCCGTACTCGATTGAACCGGTCTCGGGGCCCCATCCTGCGTCGTCGATGTAGAGCTTGCCGCGACGACTCTTGGTCATCCGGCCCACAGCATAGCCTTCGAGTCCTTCGAACTTGCCCTGCAAGATCATCAAACCATCGTGCGATAGCCCCACGGTGGGCGCCAACTGTCGTGGGTTTGTCACGGCAGATGTCCTCATGAAAGGACTTAGTCGTGGAGCCATCGCAATGAGTTAACTTGAAGGGGTTAAAGCGGACGCAAAGACACAAGAGTTATACTAGTTCGGCCCCTTCGATGAAGGTAAAAGCCTATGTCTAGTTGTGATGGGATTGATATGGTCTCGATGACTAGGGAGCAAATAAGCTTCGCCTAGGCCTCGAATTCTCGTCCTTGAACCGCCCCGGGTCGTCCCCTTATATACACGAGTGACGCCCGTTGGTTCATAGAATCCCGATCTCCGGTTCATATTTGCATCCGGGTTGGTCTCTCCCTATTCCTAACCTTACAATACAAGTTTACATACCAGGCCGGTTTATGGCTATAGGTGCTAAACCGACTACAGGCCTTGGGCCCTTACTTTCATGCCTCTTGGGCTTTTACACCGTTGCACTACTGATGAAGTTAACCCGACCCAGATAGGCCGGTTTACGCCCAGTAGTAATATCTCCAACAGTGTTGGTCACATGACGATGTGAACTATGTATGTTAATCATATACAGATATGAATATTGGTATTAAATCACAGGGCGATGTGAACTAGATTATTAACTCTAGTGCAAGTGGGAGACTGAAGGAAATATACCCTAGAGGCAATAATAAAGTTATTATTTATTTCCTTATTTCATGATAAATGTTTATTATTCATGCTAGAATTGTATTAACCGGAAACATAATGCATGTGTGAATATATGGACAAACATAGTGTCACTAGTATGCCTCTACCTGACTAGCTCGTTGATCAAAGATGGTTATGTTTCCTAACCATAGACATGTGTTGTCATTTGATTAACGGGATCACATCATTAGGAGAATGATGTGATTGACATGACCCATTCCGTTAGCTTAGCACACGATCGTTTAGTATATTGCTATTGCTTTCTTCATGACTTATACATGTTCCTATGACTATGAGATTATTTAAGTCCCGTTTACCGGAGGAACACTTTGTGTGCTACCAAACGTCACAACATAACTGGGTGATTATAAAGGATCTCTACAGGTGTCTCCAAAGGTACATGTTGGGTTGGCGTATTTCGAGATTAGGATTTGTCACTCCGATTGTCGGAGAGGTATCTCTGGGCCCTCTCGGTAATGCACATCACTTAAGCCTTGCAAGCATTGCAACTAATGAGTTAGTTGTGAGATGATGTATTACGGAACGAGTAAAGAGACTTGCCGGTAACGAGATTGAACTAGGTATTGAGATACCGACGATCGAATCTCGGGCAAGTAACATACCGATGACAAAGGAACAACGTATGTTGTTATGCGGTTTGACCGATAAAGATCTTCGTACAATATGTGGGAGCCAATATGAGCATCCAGGTTCCGCTATTGGTTATTGACCGGAAACGTGTTTCGGTCATGTCTACATTATTCTCGAACCCGTAGGGTCCGCACGCTTAAGGTTTTGATGACAGTTATATTATGAGTTTATGAGTTTTGATGTACCGAACGAGTTCGGAGTCCCGGATGAGATCGGGGACATGACGAGGAGTCTCAAAATGGTCGAGACGTAAGGATCGATATATTGGACGACTATATTCGGACTTCGGAAAGGTTCCGAGTGATTCGGGTATTTTTCGGAGTACAGGAGAGTTACGGGAATTCGTATTGGGCCTTGATGGGCCATACGGGAAAGGAGAGAAAGGGACCAAAGGGTGGCCCCACCCCTCCCCATGGACTAGTCCGAATTGGACTAGGGAGGGGGGGCGCCCCCTTCCTTCCTTCTCCTTCTCCCTTCCCTTTCCTTCTCTCCTACTCCTACTACTTGGAAGGACTCCTAGTTGGACTAGGAAAGGGGGAATCCTACTCCCGGTGGGAGTAGGACTCCCCTAGGGCGCGCCATAGAGAGGGCCGGCCCTCCCCTCCTCCACTCCTTTATATACGGGGGCAGGGGGCACCCCATAGACACAAGTTGATCTTCTTGATCGTTCCTTAGCCGTGTGCGGTGCCCCCCTCAACCATATTCCACCTCGGTCATATCGTTACGGTGCTTAGGCGAAGCCCTGCGCTGGTAGAACATCATCATCATCACCACGCCGTCGTGCTGACGGAACTCATCCCCGACACCCTGCTGGATCGGAGTCCGGGGATCGTCATCGAGCTGAACGTGTGCTGAACTCGGAGGTGCCGTACGTTCGGTACTTGGATCGGTCGGATCGTGAAGACGTACGACTACATCAACCGCGTTGTCATAACGCTTCCGCTTTCGGTCTACGAGGGTACGTGGACACACTCTCCCCTCTCGTTGCTATGCATCACCATGATCTTGCGTGTGCGTAGGAAATTTTTTGAAATTACTACGTTCCCCAACACCAGCTGCTAGAATCATTTGTTGATTAAGTTGACAAAGCCGTGCGTACACATCCGCTTAGCAGGCCCACAAGCCAATCACCAAATCTGATGGGTCCCAGCTGTCAACGGGATGAATAATTTTTTTCGCAAAACAAGGAGGCACTTCCTTCCGTGCGAAGATATAGCCGGTGGGTCCCAGCTGTCAGGTGGAGGAAACATTTTTTTCCAGCTTAATAAGGAGGAACTTTCCTTGCGTGTGACCATGGACCTCGTGGGTCCCAGCCGTCAGGCTCTCCACGTACAGTCCTCTTCGGATGACTCTCGTTTGTTGACCACGCCGCACCGAACACAGCGAGGTGGTGGACGACGGCGAGGCCCCGGACAGGAACAACTCGGAGATGGGAAAACGCGGCAGTGGAGTCGCAGATTGAGAGGAGGAGAAGGGTTATAACTGGTTTTGTTGCAATTCATATCAAACTCAGGTTCACAGGACACGTTCATATTCATAGCCAACATGCACTATCAACAACTCAAAATATTCATATATACACAAGCTCAGCATATCTATGCATCCAAATGATTGATAGATCACATGACAATATTCATACATAATTCACAAAAAGATTCAGATATACACATGTTCAGTATGTTTATGCATCCAAATGATTGAGATCACAGCCAATATGATCCATGGACGAACTTTAATTACCTAGGGTACAGACTGGTAAATGGTGTTCAATCAGAGGTACTTCTTGCTAAAATTAGTTCTTGTACGAGTAAACTTTCGAGTACATAAGAGGCAGCACAGACAATCTAAACTTTGCTTGTAGGTTTATCCTCAAATAGTGGCCTCGTGCCGACGGAGGTTTGAGCAACTTGGCCACTACTTTCATCCAACTAGTTTACTGGCTCATCTTGGTCCTGTATCTCGCCAAAATTCTACATTGCAGACGAGAAAGGAGGCGGTTGAGAAAATGAACCACCCAAATTTTTTGTGCAGTTCAACTGAAATGGAGCATCCTTGGCGTGCAGACTGATTAAGTCCCAGATGAATATACGCGTCAGCCAACTTGTCTGGAATCTTTAGACTCCATGCCATATAGTTCGCTACCATATGTGCCGATAACCAAAAGGCACAAGTTGGGACCAAAGACTGGACTGCGTTTTTTGGGATATGCACCAAGCAATATTTTTGGCGTTCACTCTCCTAATACTTGGAGTTTGACAATTGGTTGACGCCGGTTGATACTCGAATGAATATAGGCACTTCTTGTCAACATCGATGCTTGTCTGAGTGAACTTTGGAGTATATAGCAGCAGCATAAGTACCTGTCCATCTGATCATTTTGTGCAGTTCTACCGAAATCACCCGATGTAATGATTTGCCTGCGAGTTCAGGCTCCAAATTACTCCTTTATTAAATCGGCAAACAGTAGCACAATACCAAATTACCAATACATATGACAGGCACAATAATCAGGATAAAGACCAGTACCAACCTGTGTGAGGTAGCATATCAATTACTATTTCCTTTGACTGGAAGCCGAGATAAGCCAAGCGACTGAGAGCAAAGGAAGAAAGCAAGCGGATATTAGCGGCTGACAGGAAAGGACGGAAGCTGTCGAGGCAATGAAGCACCCAAAGTTTTTGAGCAGTTCCACCAAAATCGAGCATCCCTGTTGACACATATATTGAGAGAGTGAGATTACTGTAATAGTGGGACTAGTTGATGAAACATACACTAACAAATAGAAGCACCCTCATTATCTTAATGGGTAAAGTTAGCAACATAGTAGTCTTGCTTAAAGAGAGGTATTAGTTTATTTAATCAGTGCCAATTAGCTCAACTCAACACTCAAAGCATTGCCATTTATCATAGGCTGCAAAACTTAAAAGTGCAAAGATAAAGGAGTTTCTCATGACAGTAGCACGATACAAATAGAGATGACAGCAAACTAATATGGATGAAGGCCTTAGGCCCGTACCAACCTGAGAAAAAAGCTTATTCAAGTAGTCCCATAAGAGATGATAAAGCACTCACTGGAATCACACAATAGTATATATTTTTGTGCACTTCAAATGTATGGTTGAAATCACTCTTGTTTACCAGTGCTGAGATTATATCGAAAGATTATCAAGAACTTCCAGCAGAGTTAAAGCACTGGCTGGGATACAGTTCATTGTATTGTCTTGTGTAGTTCCACTAAAATGTATGATTGGCACAACATGATCCCTGTTTGCACAAGTAGGAACAAGGTGAAACCATCATTAGCTTAGTGAGAAAGGATAGGAAGACATTAGCATATTACTCAAACAGTAGCATCAAATTCATGATGGACAATACGCAAAACATTGCCTCATTGAACCAATGGCAATAAATTGACATGCAAAACAATAGCACTATTATGTCATGACACTAATAATATTCCCTCCCTGCTCCACCACATGATTCACCTCCATAGACAAACATTCACACGTACATGATTCAGCATAGGGTCCTACTAAAGATTTGTTTAACTCCAACAGGAAAATTAGGCAGTAATAAATTAGTGGTACTTAAGTGCTCCTAATTAATTAAGTGAGACAACAGAAGTGGAAGGGCTCCCTGGAGGATCGTCTCACATGTAAGGTAGTCGTTGCCGGAGCCCTTGAATAGCCTCGACTGAGGCCTCTGGCTTCAGCAAGGTCGCCTTGGCACTGTTTATTATTCTTCTTCTTCCTCTTGATGCTATGTTTCTCTTTCTCCTCACCAGTTGGTGAAACCAAGTACATGATTGGCCTTCTAATTCAGAATTGGTTTTGTTAGTGAGGGAGTACAAGTGTACTAGTAAAAAACAGCATTAATTTCTCATGGCAGTCAGAAAATAGAGATGAACACATGCATTAAATATCATTCTTACCTAAAGGAAGGTTATTGCCCCAATATGGATGATGAGGATTGGAACACAGACCTCCCTTTGTGCAGTTCCACCAAAATGAACCAACTGTTCCATCTGACATTGCAGTTAAGCAGCACAAAAGTCACTTCTTTTAAGAAGAGTTTTGTGCAGTGCACCAAAAGGTCACAACAGCAACTAGGTGAATTGGATATCCCTGTTTGCACAAAAAGGCACACAGGAAACAGTCAGAGTCTCAAACAATTACAGGAAAAAACATTTGGCTAAACTTGTCAGAGTCTCAAACAATTACAGGCAAAAACAGTGGCATGGCTTCATTTTTACCAGGGACATTATACTAAGAACAGCTAAGGCTGCATTCGGTTCACAGGTTTGGTGCAGGATTTTCATAGGAACACAATTCCTACCGTATTCTTTCCCTTCCAACCGTTCGGAACACGGGAAAGGTGAATAGTGTTTCATAGGAAAGCTGGTCTGGTAGTACTGATTCCATCGGATTATAAACATCCACGCGCTGCTCATTTTTTGGGCGGAAGCCCGAGGCAGGCGCTCGCTGCCATGCATTAGACAGGTTGTTGTGCTGTGTTTGCCGGAATAAAAAAATCAACCTATGTGTGGTACGTGAGGTGAGGACAAGAGTAGTCACTGTGCAGCTGAATAAACAAATAGCATCTCATACTGCCAAGCATGCTACTCTAAAAAAACAAATATGTACATTTCGTAGTCCATCCGAACACATTCTCTTGAGAGTTTCCTCCGGTTCGCTGTTCCATAGTTTTATACCTACATTCTTTTCCTATTCCTCTATTTTCATCAAGACCTATGTTTTCTGCCCCTTTATTCCGACCGGAGCCTAAATATTTGGTATAAGGGCATGGGACAGTGGGTGCACCAGCAGTACAGCACCATGTACGTAAACAGGGGCATAAAGTGGTGATTCATAGTTTGTTAAACAAACATCCAAGAAACATATCTGGGTTGGTCCCATTTTTGTTCACTCTAGCCACCTACTCCTATGTGTGGATAGAAAATCTAGTCCTGGTCATACCACTGTGTACAACGTTACCCCTACATTTCCCTTTTCGACCAAGAGACCGGTTGGATGACCAGTCTGTACTACTTTCATCCCCTTTCCTTCCTGTTTGTACCAAGTCCGATGTACATACTAAATTCTCCCACCCCCACTTTATTTCAATGACAAGTATTTTCGGACAGAGGGAGTACAAGATTCGACTCCATGAAGTAGCTTTACCTCTAACATAGAAGAAAAAAATAGGTGACGTTGGACCATCCGATCGAGAGGGGCTGAGAGGTAGAAAATGATGCACATGCAGCGACGTAGCGAGCTGGGGAAGTAGAGCTAAGGCGGTTTCGAACAAAGATATACCTGAAGGTCGTCGGGATGTGGATAGGTGGGCGGCGGGAGGCCGGATCCGCCCACAGGCAACGACGAAGGGATCGGAGGACCTCTCGCGCCGGCGCTCGGCCAGAGATAACGGTGCGGCCGGCAGTGGGTCTCCTCCCTCACTGTCGACAACGGCCCAAACGCTGCCCCTCCTCCCCTTCACCGGCGGAGGGGGATATGTCCGGATCTGTAACCAGCGGTGAGGATAGAAAGCCAGTGTTTTTTGAAGGGAGAAAGACAGGGTTACTACCCCTATCTTGTTTAGATCTGGAGAGGATGAGAGTGTGTGAATAGAGCAGCCCTAGCAAGCAAGCGCGAAGGCTCCGGCCTAGAAATAAGCAGTGGGGTAGTTTTCCTTTTTCACTCCATCAAAACAATCGTTTAAAATTATGTACTATACTAGTACATGCCAGGTCGCGGTTTTTTTTAGTTGTTGATTGTTTTTTGAGATAGCTACCCGCTTGTTCCAAGTGGTCTTACGGTGTGCCAGGTCGCACTTTGTATCGTTCAAGTTTGGTAGTACTACAAGTCCCTCCGTTAAATGAACAACCACCCCTCGTAAAAATTGTGAACAAGCCCACAGCTAAAATTAGCGGAAACGTGGGTTGCCCCAACATGCATTATTATTTATATTTTTTACTCCCTCCGTCCTTAAATATAAGTCTTTTTTATTAGCCACACCTAAGACAAGAATTTTTTTATTAGCAGTTAACCCCACATGTCATAAACACAAAAATTGTGGCAAGATTCCCTTAGGCAAGCCAAAGTGTGTCTAACAATTTGAGCAACTCAGGTTAGGAAAGTGTGGCAAGTGTGGGAAAAATAATGTGGCAACATAAGACAAACATAGTCACAATCCAAACAGCCCCGTGATTTTTTGTGACATGCATGAAAATTTGGTTAGTTAAATTTATAGTCAAAATTTGGCAAGGTGCATCAAATCAACACATGCAAGTATCAAAAGGAAAGTCACGGCATGCATGCATGCGTTGTACTCCCTCCTTTTCCAAATATAAGTGTTTTTAGAGATTGCAACAAGTGACTACTCCCTCCATTCCTAAATGTAAGTCTTTTTAGGGATTCCACTACAAACTACATACGGATGTATATAGACATATTTTAGAGTGTAGATTCACTCATTTTGTTTCGTATGTACTCCAGTTCATAGTGAAATCTCTAAAAAGACTTATATTTTGGAACGGAGGGAGTACATACGAAGCAGAATATGTCTACTCCTACATATGAAGTAGCCCATTTGAAATGTGTAAAAAGAGTTTTATCGAATGCGGTGCTTTGATGTGTCGCGTCAACTCGTACAAGCCCGAGAAATTTGATTACTACGACGCCCTCTCCCTCGCGGACTGAGCTCCGGTGCCTTAACTGCACCTGCCTTTGGCTGCATGACAGGTGGGTCAACCACCTGTTTGGCCCACCTGTCATGGACGCAAAGGCAGGAGCAGTAAGTAGAAGCTTTCGCTACACGCTATCCCTCCTGCATGAGGTGGACGGACATGCAGCAGTGGATTCGATACTGTAGAAGCAGGGGTAACATCATTGTTCGTCTTCTCGAAGAGGCGAAGAGCCAAGTGCAAACAGAACGTGGCAGTTGCGAACGCTCGTGTGGTGCGGTTCCTTGGAGTACTAGCCAGGCTCTTGCATGAGACAAAATTGCTATTGTTTAACAATTAAACTCCATTATCCATTGGTTGATACTCATTCTGCATAGGTCCACGCGCTTAGCACCATTTCCTCCTGGGGTCACCAATGTTTATTTGCTAATTAATAGCATTCCATGCAATGAACTAGCCATTGCAAGTCATTAAAAGCATGCACACATCTCATCTCTTATTGGTTGATACGTATGTCAAGAAACAAGAAACAAGGTAGAAGTTAATGCACCGCGCCTAAGTGTTTTGGGACTATTTGGTTTTCGTAAGATGACTTACACACCTAGACGGAGGGAGTAGTATAGACCTGTAAACCAAAAAGGAGTATTTGCCTTTCTAGAGATTTCAACAAGTGACTAGACTTCGGCTCAAAAAAACAAGTGACTAGACTACACCGTGTGCAGTATCCCCTCCCCTCCGGTTTATAGGGCTCAAATCTCAAATCTCATGAACCAAGGCATTTTGCGATTGGAGGAATGTATCTCATACTTTACAAAACTACCCTAATTAAACTCATGCATTAATTACGTAGTTCTCTCGTTTTCCTCTCCGCCTTGGTCGCGGTGCACAATATTGAGGCTAGCCATAGCGGGAGTAACTTAGGTAGTAACTTAACACATCCCAAGACAATTTTGCTTATGTGGCAAGTATTTTATGAGGAAAGAGGTGCTTGTGGTAACATAATATGTTACTGTAACATAGCGCTTTCCGAGGCAAAATGAGTCTATGAGATAATAAATGAAGCAATCTATGATACTACTACTATGTTACTTTGCACTATGGAGGTAGTAACTTACACTAGTGTCATATGCATGACACTAGTCTAAGTTACTCCCCACTATGACCAGCCTGAGAGAGTGCTTTGATACGTTTTAGTCTCATGACTAAAAGTAGTGGGACTAAAACTTGTTAGCCTCATCCATGCTTGGATCCAAATACTAAAGAGACAAAAATCAAGTTAATGACATTTCAAAGCATCCGGGCCCGCGTGCCATCCACCAAATCACAGCGAGGTGCTACAGTCGAGACTCACCTGTCACCCCGGTGTGGCCGTCATGACCCGTCATATCACAAAACCCACACCTTTACCAGCAGTGGTAAGGTGGCCTCCAAGTTGGACTGGACGAAGCAACCATCATTTCATTGGAACGCTCGTTCAAGCCCTTTCTTCCCTTTCTTGAAGAAAACCTCACTCCAAGCTACTCACTTCTGCCATTTTTCTTCTCTACCGATGAAGGAAAGGTGGGCGAATCAATTATGCTGCTATATTTTCATTCCAATAATCTTATTTTTGCGAAGCACCGACCGATTCTCACATCCTATTCTTTTCCCGTTTTCATTGCGATTGTGGTTTCCTTTAGATTGCTTTTTGTTTGTCAGTTCATTGATGGATCCTGGAGCACTAGGCAAAGAGTTGCCGGTGGACAACCCACTGGAGACAGCGATCTCCAGGAAGCGAGCACCGACCCATGTTGGCGGGCCAACCCATGGAGACGAAGAACTCCAAGAAATAAGCACTGGCCAAAGAGTTGAGGACGTTGGCGGACGAACTCCTCAAAGAAAGTTGGAAGAACAGCAAGGGCCCCACCGTGCCTACCCCAGGAGCTCTGATTGCCACCTATGTGAGGCTCAAGACCGAGTTTGAGGAGATAGTCGCCGTTGAGAAGCAGTATTCCCCTGGCAAGGTGATGGCCCCCATCGAGGACGAGGAGATGGCCCCCGGAGGGATGAGATCCCCCGGTGAGCTGCATAAGGTAAAAAATAATGGCTTATTACCATAGTTGTGGTTTTTGATTATTTGCAATGTGCTTGCTAATATGTTAGTGTTGTGCACGTGCCGGTGGTTGTCCTTGATGATTCCGATGTCGTGGCCCATCCTGTTGGCATCGCCCAGGAGATCGATTCTGATACCGATGTCCATCCTGTGGACATCGCCCCAAAGATCGATTCCGATGTCGCGGTCAGTCCTGTGGACATCACCCCAGAAATCGATTCCCATGCCGTTGTCCGTGCTGTGGTCATTGCCCGAGAGATCGATGACAAGAAATAGTTGGTCGCGCTAATCCTTCAGGGTAGTTTGCATTGCCCTGTGTTTAATTACCAGAATGATGCGTGTTATCAAACCATCTTAGGGCTAGTGCACTGTCTTGTGTGGGCGGATCTTGCTACTTTTGTTTGATAGTGAATCATGCGATGAATCATGCGAACCCTCTCTGAGTTATGGAAACAGATGTATCCTCACCAGCTTTTGATGTAATATATGGCATGCTTAGATGTAAGTTTGAACTGTTTATCATATCAGCAGGGCTTGTTTGATGATTCTTGGGGTTAGTAGGCTAGCTATTGTGCGAGCTATAGTACTTGCAAAACACTCACCGAAGAGAAACGTTGGGGCTGATGAGCTCGCGGTACCCTTATACTTATCCCTCATCGATCGACCAATAGCCCTAGATCCTAAAATTGTGGGCTTAGCGATCGATCAGACAATAGTCGACATACATTCAGGGCTCATTTGGTTCATAGGGTAGGAAAATCGTAGCAAAAGTACAGAGAACGTGCAACACAAAATCATAGCAGTGTAGAGACATACTCCCTCCGTGCCAAAATAGATGACCTAGGCGGGCTAGTTTGGCCTAGTGGGTTTCAGTGATATGACGTGGTACAGTGCCGTCCAGTCTTCGCGTGTGGTAGCAGTATTACGGGTACAGTAAGTTTTCTTGAAGAAGCGGAATTCAACGAAGTCATGATGGTTCCTTCGTCCGAACAACTTACGGTGGGAAAGGTTGGGCCTGCGATACGACCGGGGTAGACCAGGATAATTTTGTGCATGGCAGGTGGACCAGGATGGTCGACGTCCCACATGTCGGCAAATGAAAGTATTTTCTCCGATATAGAGGATGAGCAACGAGTATTCATTGTTTATTTTTGATGAAAGCTATTGTCTCCACTGTTACTCCTTGACTTTGTCAATGCCTCTCTCTCCTCCACATAAGCGGGGACTACTTGCTATGCATGCAGCGGGCAGCTGGCGTCTTGAGGGCCAGGGCGGTGAGAGCGGGTTCCGGAAGTGGTCCGGACTCCAGCATGGCCCACCTCACATTATCACCATATATTTCTTGGAGTCCGTGCGCGGCGGGCGGGCGATCTCTTCTCCCTCCCCCATTTCTCTCTTCTCAGCCGACGCTCGCCGAGCAATTAGATTTCGGCTATCGACGGTTTATTCAATTACGGTCCCACATATCAGTGAAATTGCAAGACAACGCGTGTCCTCTTTGGTGAGCGGCGTGCGAGCCGGACTGTCGGGGTTGTGACGCGTACGAGTCGTAAGTGTGCCGCCTTTTCCTTTAGAACTTGCGAAGCGTAACATTTTCGCGCGGTCGATCGATAGAAATCCAGAACAAAATGACGAGGGCAGTGTTTTCCCGCTCGTTAGGCGGGCTAGTTCGAGTGATATGACGTGCTACAGTGCCGTCCACTTGCTCCATTTTTATGTAAGCAAGAGTTTACACTCGTACGCGGGAGGAGTGCGAAACACCGCGGATCTGATTTTGATCGAGGGATAATTGTTCCCTGCCAAATAATGGAGGATTGTTAGCGATTATAGCATGATAGTTAGGGCATCTCCAGCCCTGGCCCACAAATTTACACCGGCATCTGTCCGAGGACACTGATGGATGCCATCTGATGCTGCCCGCATACCTTTCGACAACTATATGAACTAACCGGACGAAATTCGTGCAAACAAAGCAAATTTCAAATTAACCGGATGAAATTCATTACATTTCGAAAACTTTTCCTACAAACTGGACGAAATTCATTACATATTTCGTGGTGGAGCAAGGAACCTCGTCGTGGAGCGTCTGCACTCATAATATTTAATATTATTCAGCGATATAAAATTAACCAACCATCTCCACAGTGGACTGGAAGAGTACGAAACACGGCAGCCCAGTGTAGTTACATCATACTAGTACATGGCTAACCCATGCTATCACCATATTTCTTGGCTTCCGTGCGACACCTATCTCTAGTAATCCAGCAGCCTGTATCGCTTCTCCCTCCTCGTCTCTATCAAAGTGCGGCGGGCTGGCGTTTCTGCTGTCTATTGAGGTCGGTTAACTATCACATGTTAGCGACATGCCAAGAGCATTCTAAAAAAATTCCTTTCACGTTCCGTTTTCAAAAAGAAAAAAAATCCTTTCACGTACGAATTTGCCTGTATGCTTTGAGCAACTTGCATGTCCTATACTGCTCCTGTTTGATAATCTAACTTAGCTAGAGGTTAGACTAACTCATGACTAACCCTGAACTAACTGTAGCCAAAGAGGTGTTTTGGTGACAGGGTTAGATTGACAATAAATGCACTTCATGGAGAGAGAAAAGTGATTTTTCAGCGATCCCAATGAGAACTATCTCCAGTTAGCACCTCTTGGGTGGGATAGTTTTTCTTGGTGGGTTCAATGCAACTTGCTCCAATTTAAACCCTCATGCCTGGATACTTTAGGGCTATTTGAGCCCCAACTAGCTCAAACTAACTCTAACCCATGGATCCAAACAGGGCCTATGGCCAGTCTCGACGCGGAGCAGTCGCATGCACCGGGAAGTGGCGCTCTCTCGGCCGTCGCGCCACTTCAAAGCCGGCGCCAGTGAGAGGTCGCCTCCGCTCTGGTCGGGCATTAATGTGGCACTGACGCTCCAGGCGACGCTGACCGTTTCACGCGGGAAGCGCGCGCTGGCAAGGGAGTATAGGTTTTGAACCGTTTCAGGTGTAGTAGTAATGGTAGTTTGCAAAACTACTCAATTATTGCACTTAGTTTCCTAAGAAATTGTGGTAAAAAAACGTTACTCCACAGCCCGCTTCCCTTCTCCTTCCTGCTCGTGATTTACTGGCCATGTTAACGTGGTTGTGTCAAAAAAATGTCACTTCCTGCTCGTGATTTGAGTTATATAATTACAAGCAAGATTCTCGTGCATTGCACGGAACATCAATATGCATTTTTTTACAAAACACCTGTTGTGATTGACCCATGCAGGAGTAATCCCATGTGTAAAAACTAATGATATCTCGAGAATTTTATCGGAAAACTGGTATCTCAAGAATGTCATCGAAAAAATGAAAGATGAGAGATAAGGCGAGGAGGAGTGGAGCGTTGTGGTGACTGGTGGTCGGAATGGGCGGAGGCATGGGGATGGACGGCGCCGGCAGGCGGCAGCGGCCACCATGCATGCTAGATTGTTCCAGAGACTTATTCCCTTTTTAATTGCTGAGCAATGAGGTTGCGGGAGATAATGATGTGGAGAGAGGTGCGGGTATCTTTTGTAAAATTATCATAGTTTGCTTCCTATCCATCAGATATAGATCATACGGTCTGTATTACAAGATGGCAGGCACACCATCATCGCCAACTCGTTTTTTTATAAGGGTATACAGATGATAAGTTTGCTGACTACTAAAGTAAAGTGGAATCTGTCCATGTTATGCAAGTAAATAAAGGTGATTGTTTATCATACGGGTAAGGTTGGATGAAGGGTGGTAGGAACAAATGCTCCGCCTAGAGCATGTGTGTGTGAGATGGAGTCTTAGTGTGTGTGGTGTGTGTGTGTGTGAGAGAGAGAGAGAGAGTGAGAGAGAGAGAGAGGAGAGAGAGATGGAGTCTTAGTTTGTGTGTGTGTGTGAGAGAGATAGAGAGATGGAGTCTAAGTGTGTGTGGGGGGTGCGTGTGTGTGTGTGTTTGTGTGTGTGAGGGAGAGAGAGAGAGAGAGAGAGATGGAGTCTTAGTGTGTGTGGGGGGGTGCGTGCGTGCGTGCGTGCGTGTGTGCGTGCGTGTGTGTGTGTGTCCCGGGGTCCCCTGTGGCGGATGTAATTTAAGTGTGCATGGCTTCATCATAGAGAGGTGATGTGTATGGCAGAGGCCACCAACGATGGGGTGCGAGAGAGAAAATGCATGTAGGAGGGAAGAGAAGGTGCGTGCGCGTGAGAGGAGTCGACATCGAGAGAACGTGTTAGTTCGAGAGACACCACGGAAGACTACTATATATCGATGGTGCATGTAGGCAGGAATTAAACAAAGGGATGGTCTTATTGGTTTCGGGCATATAGGGGAAGAGTGAGAGGCACGCGGGGCGGGGGGGTAGCTAGAAGGAGATTGTTAAGTGTGAGTGTGTGTTTTGCCCATCCAGGCGAAAGTTATGTGCACAAAAGAGGAGAACGATTCGGTGTGGCGTTAGGATTGAGGGTAATTAACTACGTATGGAGACATAGAGACCTTGAACGTGCATGTGTGAGATGTGTGTGTGTGTGCGCGTGCGCATGATCGAGATAAAAGAAAGAAGACATAAGTCCTAAGATCAACGACATGGGAGAGACGGATCGGTATGACAATATGCATGCATGTGAGAATGCAGGGAAGAAGGCCCGACAATTGAGCATGTGTTTTTGTCTTTAAGAGATAGTGGCGTGGGCTGGAGCATGCATCTATGGCGAGCAGAGGAGGTGAGGCGCAACGATTGTGCAAAAGAGATCAACCTATAAATGCATATGTATGGATAGACATATATAGTGTGGGTGATAGGAAGCAAGACTCCGTGCGAGAAAGAAATGTTGACGAAGAAACTACAGATAGATACAGAGATGGAGATGCTAGCTAGAGAGACATCCATTAGTTTGGGTCTCGGAGATGACCGTCGGGTGGTTCAAAGGGTGAAGTTATATATGTGTGTGAGAGGGCACTTGATTGCATGCATGTAGAGAGAAACATATGTAGTGTGCGTGATAGGAATCAAGAGTGAGGGCGAGAAAGAAGGTTGATGGAGAAACAGATAAATAGAAAGATAAAGATGCTAGCTAGTGTGCGCTAGAGATAGGAGTCGACTGGATCAGAAGGCTGGGTTATGTGTGTGGGTGTGAGAGAGATAGAGAGAGGGTGCATGTGAGTCACATACAAACAAATATCAGAGAGAAATGAGATCCAGAGATACAGAGTTTTGTGTCTGCGAGAGAGAAAGATATTTCACAACAAGAGTGATAGCTAGAGAGACATATGAGGGAACGCAAGATATCTCTAGGGAGAGAGGGTGTGTTTGAGCGACATACAAGACAACAATGGAGAAATATGAGACCCTGGGAGACAGAGTTTGTGTTTGTGTGTGAGAAAGAGATATTGAAGAGGAAGAGTCGTAGGTTCTCATATCTAAGGAGCGAAAGACATCTCTGTATGAGGGGTGTGCGAGTGGCACACATGGGAATAGTTGAGAGAAATGAGACCCCGGGAGACAAAGTTTTGTGTTTGTGTGAGAGAAAGAGATTCCACATGGAGAATCATAGCTAGAGACACATAGCAGGGAGCGAGATATACTTAGAGAGAGATAGAGTGATGAAGGTCGATGGAGAGAGTACCGTCAGTGTGTTACGAAGATAAAAGATCATTGTCGACATACAGGTAGCACGAGAGATGCCGGAGAGACGATGAACGCGTATAGGTCCAGAGAGATAGTCCTATATAAGCATGAGTGATAGCTATATGAGACGAATATCTGGATTAAAGGGGATTTAAATATTTAAACTGGAGATCACGACATCGATAATATCATAACACAAATTGGTGTATCAAACATGCATATTCATTTGAATTTGGGCACACGTGTAATGTTATATAGTTTATCAATATTGGTGATCCATAGATTCTTCAGTTACAAACAATGCATGGTTTATATGCGATTAGTGTCTAAACGGGATTACACTATATGTTGCGTGTGTGAAACACATTATACATGTTTGAGAAGTTAAAAAAACCCCGCATGAAACACACATTAATTGGAGACAGTTAGCGAGGAATGCATACATTGGATTTCAACATAAAGTGGTTTCAAATATTTGAAAATCCAAATTGATGGATACAACCTTATGAATCTGAGATCATGTCATTTGTAAACCATATTTATGTATAAATGGTGTTGTGCTTTTGAAAGTATATATGTAAAAAAACTGATGTATATAGAATGTAATTCCAATTGAAAATGGATCCCGCCCGAAAAAAATAGTAGAATATAAACAGGATTCGAATTGAGTTGGCACGGTAAACGTGCACTGTGCAAAATTTGAACGAAGCGGGGAAAGTCGCAGTAACCGCCCGAAACCAAAATCTGCGAGATGGAAATCACTACTGCCTATCCCTGCCGCGCAAAGCCTATCTGTTGGATTTCTATAGGTTTCGATGGGGTAGGTTTGTAATTTCACCCAAACGTGACGTAACCGCCTCTCACCCGGATTCATACACGGTGGGCGCCAAAACACAGTGTGCCCTCGGCCGAAATAAACTCCCTCCCCGATTCATATTCATACACGGTGGGCGCCAAAAACAAACTCTCATCGGCAAATATTCGGTGTATGCGAGATTACCGTCCTATCCCCAACCGACTAATGTTGCTGTGATGTAGTAGAAATTTGAAACGGGGGCTTGTAAATTTCCTCACATTTGAGACAAGCGCGCCCTGACTACATGGTTCCCCCCTTCCTCTCTACCTCCCTTTTCCCCATTCGTACTCCGTGGGCGCCAAAACACCCTCTCCACCCCACCCTCCTCCGTCCGCCATCGTCCGCCACCCCATCCACCACCGTCCTCCTCCACCATGCCGGAGCTGATACCCCGACGCCGCCGTCCATTACAAGATATCGACCTCTCTCATCCACGCCTTCGGACCGGGATCCTTGCATCCCATCCTCTCGCTTCATCCCCGCCGTCGTCCACCTTGCCGGCGCCGCTCCTACGACCGTCTCGTCCACTGCGCCCCGCCGCCACCGTCTACCCTCCTAGACCTGCTTCCACGCCGCCGACATCCATCGCTACCGCAGCACTGTCAAATTCTCACCAGATGCATACACGGCGCCGCACCAGAGGTGGTACTCTTTTGTATCTGCTCAACTTATTTATCGCAGCAAGAAAATAGATCGCCACTGCTTTACTTTGATTTCTTGTCTTGGTTGCAAAGTTGCCTTTGTCCGGTTTGCACCTTCAGATCCGCCATGGCACGCTCAACACTATACTCCCAATGCTTATGGTTTTCCCCTTTTATATCCCACACTAGTTAAATCACAGTAGACTAAATTTCAAAATTGGGTCAGTTGATTTTTCAGAGCTCGCCGAAGTTCGCCAGTGCGATCCAAGGGGCTCGGGTGGTTGTGGGGCCTTGCCGAACGAAGAAAACTCGACGCGGGTGGGGAGTGGGGGTGGCGGAGGAACACAGGCGGTGTGGGCCGGTGGTCCGGCCGGCGGCCCGTGCGGTGTTCTGTATGGGAAGAATCACAGACAAGGAAGAAGAAGGGTTAGGAGACGTAGGATCTTCATCCAACCGCCTGAAATGGTCGAGAGACAGCTGGGAGTTGCATTCTTAATGCGCTCTGGTTCATCATGTGTGGGCACTGCGCAACCAACATTTTATTATCCAAAATATGCTTGCTCTTCTTTACCATGTTCGATAGTGCTGGCCTGTACGCGATCGATAGGCTTTCAATTACTAGCGGCAATACAACACCGTATTTTCAAGCCAGTTCCACTTTCTAACCTCGAGGAGTCAAAGGCAGATGGCCTGTCCTATTCACCCATCAAGGTGCTTGTTCTAATTTGGCAAGGTTTTATTGATTGCGCGTATCTTGCATATGTTGTCTTGCATTTTTTCTACTTTGTTGCACCACCATCTGCTTAGTTTACTCATCATATAACTCAAGATGCTATGCCCATCCATTATCAATACATATTCCATCTATCTTCGTACCATGTTTTTGCACTCAAATATTGTTCTTGTGCATCAGACATCAAAAAGGAAGAGGGTGATTGCCGAACCTGAAGGAGCACCAGCAAAGTCCTTGAAAAACGTGGTGGTGCCGGAAAAATCAGACAACGCCCCACTTATATTGGCTGTACAACCAGTGACACAAAACATAGGACCGACTCCAGCAGACTGTACCCATACTTCACTGGCCACACCACTAGCCCCACCACACAGGACCTGCACTCCAGCAAAAGGTATACCGATTTCATTTGCCATAGCACCAGCCGTACCACAGAAAAATCCCACTCCAGCAAAAAGTACAGCAAGTCCACCGGCCGAAGGCCTATCCCAACTGCAGAGACGGCCGATTCCTGCAGATTGGAACCCCATTCCATTTATTCCCAGTTTAAAAGACAATGCTTTCAATGTTGTTAGGGACTACGTGCATATATTCCCATCATGGGAAAATTATAGTGAAGACAAACACCATTTTCACATCTTCCTGTCCAACTTACGTGTAAGTGCTATTATTCATGGTTATTATTTCCCTGTTTTCTACTGATCGAACACATCAATGATTTACATTACATTGTTGTAACTAGGTGAGGGTCAATCTGGATAGTCATGACGAGCAAAGCTTGCTTGTGCTTTTCAAGGAAGCATTGCAGCAGTATCGGTGTTACCTGAGGAAATCACACTTTGATGGCAAGTCTATAAACGAATTTCCGGTGAAGTCTCCTGTGCTAAATTTAGAAGACATTGAATGGAAAAACCTTGTTATGCACTGGTCTCATTCCCAGGATGAGGTATTGTCTATGAAATCACATGAAAATTTGAGCTTCTACTTTTCCGCATGTGCCTTACGGATCTTTTTTGCAGGAAATCAGCTCGAAGAAGAATTCCGGTTTGAAAAGAACGACAGGATATCGCAAATATGCTGCCCGCTGCTTTGCTCTTGTTAGTACCTGTTGTCCTGTATCACTGTACTTGCATACATACCTGGTTCATTATGTGACAGCAGTATGCATGATAGCTTGCTTATCAATTGTTTGCTCCAAATTATCTGATCTGTATGAATGGCTACATTAGTGTAGAATATATCCAATGGCAATGAATTTTTTTAGCTCTGCATTATTCTTGTAAGTACATGCTGTCCTTTATCAGTGTACTTATATTGACAGGTAGTTGTTCATGTACCATCACTCTGCAGCTTATTTTCCTTTGCCCTCCATTTTCTACACATCAGATCTATATTTACTCTTACCATAAGGTTGGTACTGAAGAAGTTTAGCTGTGCATTGCTCTTGGCTGTGCCTTTTGCCTGTATCGCTGCACATACATTTATAGCTACTTGGTTATGTAGCATCACTCTTCATCTTATCTTAAATATTCTCCATTTTTTCGTATATTATCACATCTATATTTACTCTTAACAAAATGTAGAATAAAGGCAATGCTTATGAAGAACATTTTGTGCTAAACTTCTTGAATTGCCCCCCCATCAGCATGGACAAGGGCTTTATAGAGCATGTCTTCACCAGTAATGTAAGTTTGTCCTTATCAAGCCTTCAAACTTTGTTGTGTATATTTGGTTAGGCATGACTGCAACAGCTGTTTATTTTTGGTGTTTGCATCAAATTGCATGTTTAAAGTTTATTATGTAGTTCATAAACAAAAGTTTGTCCTTCTCAATTTAAGTTTTCAGTTGTACAACCAAGTTCCTTCTTCATACCATGTAAATTAAACTATACAGAGCAAGTGATCTTCTTTTGCACTGCATGTATGCTTCTGTTCTTCATCCGTAATCTAGTGGTGTGGTGAACCTACCCACTACAGCACAATGTCATATTCTGCAATGTCTTAACTATGAACAATGTCATATCAATCTACTATTATTTAAACCGCCTCTTTATTTGCCAATCTGAAATGGGATAAATTGACAGCACTCTAACCATTGATACTTATGAGTTCTTGATCTGTAATCCAGTGGTGTCGTGAAGCTGCCAACTCCTTCACAATGTCAATTCCTACCATGTCTTGACCTGAACAATACCATATTGTGTTAATGCAATTTTAAATTGTGTCACTTTATTCGTCAATAAGAAATGTGATGAACTGTCAGCACTGATACTTTTATGTGCAAAACCTGTCATCTGTCTGCTTGTTTATCTTTCAGAGTGAGGAAGATATAAGTGTTGAACAAGCGCAGTCTCATCATCTTGCTCAACTGCTTGCGCTGCAGCTCCCCAGCAGGGCTAACCTTTCTTGAACTCTATTGAAGTGCTGTCGGTTTTGTATATTATTTTGTCAGCATGTTTATTTGCACTGGTGGCGATCTTTGATGCCCAGTGTATGTAATCTGCTGTCTGCTTGTGCTTTATTATCATAGTGGCAAACTTTGATGCCCAGTGGATGTAATATGCCGTAATTTCTTTATTGTATAGTCTAGGTTTTTTCTTATTCACGATGCTGCAGTTATTTTATTGTATATATATCTTGTCTTCGCAGTAAACCGGCCAAACCGTAAAATTACGGTACATAATCGGGCCGTCATGCAATCACGATGTATGGTCCGCATCGTGGGCCCTGTCAAACTGGCCCACTAGTAGATTCGGGCCTTTAATAGGCCGAGTAACCCCCGGCCCTCTTTTCGCAAGAAAACTCAATGGGCTTTTAGGAGGCTGAGAAGTAGGCTGGGCCTGAAACGTGCCGAATAGCTCACGGGCCGGCGGCAGCCCGAAATGGACCCCGGCCCATGATTGTGCGAATCAATTCACGGGCTTTTAACAGGCCAAAGTTGTCTCGGTCCTTGTTTGGCCCAATCAGATATCGGCTGCGAGCAGGCCGGATGCAAACCGGGCCATAGTTAGGCCCAACTATATGACGGGATTTTAACAGGCCAAAATTAATATAGGGCCGAAATGTTAAATGGGCCCTTAACAGGCCGAAACTAATATCAGGCCGAATTACTAAATGGGCCTTTAGCAAGTGGGCCCAAAAGCATAGCGTCCAGTCAAGGTGCCGAATCTGATATGGGCCATAATTGAGCCCAAAGCCTCTTAAAGGGCCGGACCTGATCTGGGCCGTGATTTGACCCAGAAAGGGGGAGGCATTTAACGAGCCGGATCTTATATGGGCCATTACTAGGCCCGGAACGTGGCAGGCCATTAATGGACCGGATCAATTATGGGCCGGCATTTGGCTCAAAACATGGCAGCCAGTTAATGGGCCGGCCTACTAGGGTCCTCAAAATCTTGTGGGCCTACAGCTGGGCCGTCCCATTAATGTCGGCGAAATCTCGTGGGCCTTTAGCTGGGCCGGCCCATTATAATCCGCAAGAATTTTGTGGGCCTTTACCTGGGCCGGCCCATTATGGCACACAAAAATCTTGTGGGCCTTTACCTGGGCCGGCCTATTATGGCCCGCGAAATCTTGTGGGCCTTTAGCTGGGCCAGCCCATTATAGTCCGCACAATCTCGTGGGCCTTTAACTGGGCCGGCCCATTATGGGCCGCCAAATCTTGTGGGCCTTTAGTTGGGCCGGCCCATTTAAACTTGATTGCCCGTGCCATGTGTCGACGTATCATAGGCGCCTTTTGTCCAATGAGTGGATGATATCTGTCCCAACGATGAGCCGACACGTGTTTCCTCCAGCCAATGATGATTTTACACGTGGAAAATCCCCATTGGTTGGGGCTGTTAATGGGTTATCGGATCCAAAACCCGACCCGATAGCTTAACGGCGTTCCGTTACGGTGGATGCCACGTGTCGATCACCCTTGACGAAAGCACTTCTGTGACGCGCGATTTATCGTCATGGAAGTGAACACTTCCGTGATGATAATTTTGGTAATGTCATCGAACACTTCTACGACAGCACAGGTATGACTATCTTGATTCTGTCATAAATTTGTCATGGACGTACATGCATGACAAAAAACGTGACCTACTATGACAAACACGTATCATCACGGAAGTGTATTTTTTTGTAGTGGAATGCATTTCTCCTTTCTTACTTTTGCAATTTTGTTCCCTTCCGGTCCATTGTTGGCCTCTTCATCATCCTCGTCGTCCTCCTCAACGAATATTCTCAACCTTGATCACTTTGGAGTGGTCTCCGAAACTCTCTGGATCCGCTTTTTGTTCTTGCATAGCACTTTGTAGAAATGATGCAACGTGAAGGGCTTGTGGCCGAATTTCGTGGTCATATGCTTGAATAGTTCTTAGATGTAGGTGCTAGCCGTGAATTGCGTTGGGATTTTCCCGGAAGATAAAGGGTGAAGCAATATAGTAGCTGATAAGTATCTCCCTTAGTGAGAACCAAGGTTATCGAACCAATAGGTGAACCACGCAAAGCCTAGTGAACAGTGCATGCATACACAAGAGCAAATACTTGCACCCAACACGGGCAAGAGGGTTGTCAATCCCCTTGAACTCATTATTTGCAAGGATCAAATCTGATAGTGGCAGATATGTAAATTGATAAGTAAAATAAAACATAATAAATTGTAGGAAGGCATTTTTTGGTTTTGTAATGTGATAAAAGTAGACCCGAGGGCATAGTTTTCACTAGAGGCTTCTCTCTTGAATAAATTGCTGGGTAACGTAGCATGCAATTTAAAAAAAATCCTACGCTCACGCAAGATCTATCTAGGAGATGCATAGCAACGAGAAGGGAAGAGTGTGTCCACGTACCCTCGTAGACCAAAAGCGGAAGCGTTTGACAACGCGGTTGATGTAGTCGAACTTCTTCTAGATCCGACCGATCAAGCACCAAACGTGCGGCACCTCTGAGTTCTGCACACATTCAGCTCGATGACGTTCCTCATCCTCTTGATCCAGCAAAGGTGTCGAGGAAGAAGATGAGTTCCATCAGCACGACGGCGTGGTGACGGTGATGGTGAAGTGATCCGCGCAGGGCTTCACCTAATCACTACGAAGATATGACCGAAGGCGTAAACTGTGGAGGGGGGTGCCGCACACGGCTAACAATTGTTGGTGTGTGTTCTGGGCACCCCCTCCCCATGTATATATAGGTGGGAGGGGGCACCCGCGCTCACGGAAAAAATCAAAACAAATTCAAAAAATTCCAAATTTTTTGTGTGTGGTAGATAATTAGATGCGTGAGGTTCGCTGGAAAATTAAACTCATTTGGACATTTGAGCAAGTCTGTGCAAAAAAGACTAAATCGGGGTCTGTGAAAAAGTTTACTGTTCACGAACTGTTTTGACCCGATTTGTCTTTTTTGCCGAGACCTACTCAGATATCCAAATGATTTGAAATTTAGAGCGGACCTCACGCATCAAATTATCTATCACACAAAAAAAATTGGAATTTTTTGAATTTTTCTAGTAATTTTTTTGAATTTTTTGCTGACCGGGTGCAGCTGAGCCCGGGCTCCAGGATGAATTATCGTCCTACTTAACACTTTCCTTCTCCTCCTCTCCTTCCTTTCCTTCCCATATGGCTGGCCCTATAGGGGGCGCACCAGCACCTTGTGGGCTGGTGTGTTCCCTCACTTGGCCCATTAAGCCCATATCTTTGTCGGGTTGCCCGAAACTCCTTTTCGGTGACCCGATAAGTACCCGGTACTCCCGAAACACTTCCGGTGTCCGAATACCATCGTCCTATATATCAACCTTTACCTCTTGATCATTTCGAGACTCCTCGTCATGTCCGTGATCTCATCCGGGACTCCGAACAACATTCGATCACCAAATCACATAACTCATATAATACTAAATCGTCATCGAACGTTAAGCATGCGGACCCTACGGGTTCGAGAACTATGTTGACATAACCGAGACACCTCTCTGGTCAATAACCAATAGCGGAACTTGGATGCTCATATTGACTCCTACATATTCTACGAAGATCTTTATCGGTCGAACCGCTATGACAACATACGTAATTCCCTTTGTCCATCGGTATGTTACTTGCTCGAGATTCAATCGTCGGTATCTTCATACCTAGTTCAATCTCGTTACCGGCAAGTCTCTTTACTCGTTCCGTAATACATCATCCTGCAACTAACTCATTAGTCATTTTGCTTGCAAGGCTTCTTATGATGTGCATTACCGAGAGGGCCCAGAGATACCTCTCCGATACTCGGAGTGACAAATCCTAATCTCGATCTATGCCAACCCAACAAACACCTTCGAAGATACCTGTAGAGCATCTTTATAATCACCCAGTTATGTTGTGACGTTTGATAGCACACAAGGCATTTCTCCAGTATCCGGGAGTTGCATAATCTCATAGTCGAAGGAATATGTATTTGACATGAAGAAAGCAATAGTAATAAAACTGAACGATTAATATGCTATGCTAACGGATGGGTCTTGTCCATCACATTATTCTCCTAATGATGTGATCCCGTTCATCAAGTGACAACACATGTCTATGGTTAGGAAACTTAACAATCTTTGATTAACGAGCTAGTCTAGTAGAGGCTTACTAGGGACACGGTGTTTTGTCTATGTATCCACACATGTATCAAGTTTCCGGTTAATACAATTCTAGCATGAATAATAAACATTTATCATGATACAAGGAAATATAAAATAACAACTTTATTATTGCCCATATTTCCTTCATAAATAGCATACGGTGGGTAAACGAATTAATGGTGGCGACTAATAGAATAGTTATGATGTTATTCATGGCAATGATCGGGTATATAGGCATTATGTCCATGACAAGTAGATCAAAACGATTCTGCATCTCCTACTATTACTCTGCGCCCATAATACGGCATATGCTCCTACCTAAATTAGCTTTTTGAATCTATTTGAAATTCCATCTAACCAAGGACAAAAGTTATTGGCAACACTTGTGGGCGGGTAAAATTTGGACGCTATTTGGATGACTGGCCACGTAGAACTAGCAAACTGGGGTGTTTGATTGTCTTGTCATGAGTACAAAACTACACTCCTTACTTTCTTGCCAATTGCAACGGGCGAGATTGTATTTGGTTAGCACAACACCCCTTCAAAGATACGACATGTAGATTTTAAATTTTAGTGGCATCTTCGACATCAAAATTTTCTTATTATAATCCACTAGGACCTCTGAATGCGTGAGCACACGGTGCATAGAGTCGATTGTGAAAGACCCAGATGTTGTGAGGTTCCAGCAAAACACGTCCCTTCTGTCAGGTTAATCGACTCCAATCGAGATAACAGATTTTGCCATGAAATAAGACGTGGGCCAATCAAATCCCGCCTGAAAGAAATATCCGGCGGGAATGAATTAAGTACCTGCATCGGAGCATCATTCTTATCGCCAACAATACGGTACAAAGCTAGATATTGTTCTCGGAGGTTGGCATTGCCTAGCTAGTTGTCGATGCTATATGTACTCGGTGGACGGTGTTTGTGAAGACTATATTCAAGCCCTGAGATAACAAACAATATCTCCTTGAACCAATGCAAATTAAATAAGGTGTTAGCAAGAATGTGATGAGGGCTTTCGGAGTGCTCCAAGCTCGTGGATGTTTTTGAAACATAACCTACAATGAATGTGACGTCCTACTTTACTTTTGAAGAGATACCCTCTCATTTTTTTAATCAAAATTCTTGTTGACCAAAGAGAAAATTAGAAAATAAAAGTGTAATCGATCATTTATTAATTCATGTGAGTTAGATTAAAGCAAATATATATTGACATCATGTCTATTACAGTTTCCACAAATATCAGGGTAGAGAACTATATAGAGAGAATCCACCGGGGTTTCTAGAATGCAGGCTTGTCAATTTGCGCAAAAGTAAAAAGTAAAAAAGATAATTATCTATGGCACTAAATAGATTCGAGCATATGAAAATCGGGTTTGCTAATTCTTATCTGGATGATATTTAACAAAATCTTATCTAACTCATATGTCAATTGGTTAATCAAATAAAGCAAAAGAGGCAAAAAATACCACTCGAATCTTCGCGTAAAATCAAACAGTGCGGGAGTTATATATGACTTAGTTAAATTTCATCTAGATGAGAACTAGTCACACCCTATAAAAATATATAGTAGTGGTTTGTCCTAAAAATGTTGCACTCCTTGTTTAAATGTTCTTCCCTGGTCAAATATGTCTTACATGTTCTTGGGTTTAACAACCGGCTGATATCCATTCATTCATATTTTCATTTCCTTTTGCGAAGAAGAGTTCAGGTCTATTATATAAGTTCAGCAGAAATACAAATCATCCCCAACATAATAAAATTACACCGAGGTCCATGGACCACCGAACGAACACTAGCGTCGCCCGAATGAGCTGTCGACACGCCGATGTCGCTGGTCCACTACTGGAGCTGGCCTGACCTTGTTGATGAAAACCGGTAAGACTTAGTTCATGTGGCCCTAAAGACCAGTGCTCTGGAACAACAATCGTCATCGTTGAATCCTTGAACCGATCTGAAGTACCTGGCACCACATGTCGTCGTCGCAAGCACAAGGAGAGAAACCCTAACCTTGCAACACAAGGAGACGACAAGAATTTACGCTGAAGCTCCATTAAATCCGCCCCGACGGACGAAATCGAGGAAGATCGGAACCCCGAAGACCATCTTGAAGGTAGGACGCCAGCATCCACACTTGAATGCCGTCCATGCAAGAAGAAAAACTAACCTAAGCTACTAGCTAGCTGAAGTTATGACACTAGGATACCCCTTCCTGCCATCGACCATCGGAGCGGCAAGCAGAGGGGAGGAGAATCCACAAGTTGGCTGGCGGAGCCAGAAGGGATTAGATGTGTCGCCCCCGATTACAGGAGAGTGGAAATTACACTTGGTCTTGAATAAGCATCATTCAGCTCAACTCAACATCCAATGTATTTTTTGTTTGATATGCGTAAAAATGCTTTTTTTAAAGGAGGCCATGGCCCCGGCCTCTGCATCAAAAGGATGTATGCGGCCATTTTATTAAAAAGATGCTTGCTTTGTACTTAGTAAATCATAATCATTTGTAACATATATTCATGGAAAAGCATGCATCATGTTCTTTTTCTTGGACTGAGATGTAATCTCCATAATAATGTGCACTTCAACTCCAAAAAATAGTACTGACTTGCACACCTAACTTTAACTCGCTCAGAATTATTATTTTATTGGGCGCTCATCCTGGCCCTCGCGTCCGCGGTCATGATGGCCACGGCCGATGACTGCACTATCGCCGGCGCAACGCCGCCCACGGCCGTCACCTACCGGGACTACGGCGCCTTCGTGTACCTGGTGTGGGCCAACGTGGCCGCGGCGGTGCTCGAGGCCGCGGCTGTCCACCTGCAGCTCAGCGGCGCCGGCGACGATGATGACGACGAGGGAAGCCGGCTCCCAGGAGTCGTGCTGGTCGTCGTCGACGTGCTGGCGCAGGCGCTGCTCTACTCGTCGACGGGCGCCGCGTACGGTTGTGGGAAGGTCGGCGTCGACGTCTGCGTGGCGTTCGGCGCGCAGGTGGGGCGGTCCAAGCTGCTGTCGTTCGGCGCCAGCGTCTCCCTCGGCCTCGCCGCCGTCGTCAAGGACGTGTCGCTGCCGTTCAATGTCTGGCCCGGCTCGTCGGACTGAGATGGCAGACGGCTGGAGCACCGAATACCGTGTTTGTGCGTATGCGTGCATGGTATAGAGTACTCCCTCCATCCCAAAATAAATGACTTAACTTTATACTAAATTTAGTATAAAGTTAGTACAAAGTTGAGTCACTTATTATGAGACGGGGGAGTATATGGCAACTTGTAAGCATCATGTGTGTACTGGTTGGCTATTGATCACGCGATTTATTCGCGGAGGGTTTTCTATCTTTCCGTAGAAGAAAGAAGGCCGTCTAGTCGACTCGCACGGGCGACAAGCTTTTGAGCAACGTTTTATCGAAAAAGATTTTCGTCCCGCTTTATATATAAAGCATCGATCATCAAGCATCCAGTACAAACAACGTTTTCTGGCGGCTTCTCTGCTCATGATCTCTTGGTTGTCGGTGGTGACGGGTCAATCGGATCTCTTGTGTGGGAACGTGTTTAGCTGTAGGTTTAAGGCCCTATTAGTTTAGGTTTTTGTCGACGTTTTAGCATCAGTGACGACGACAGCGGCCTAGAATAAAAAAAAACTCCAATCATTTCTCCAACAAGGCGTCTTCCTTTATGGTCATTGATGAATTTGAAAACTAGTTTGTTCAAGTAAGGATGACGTGGCGCCGCATCTTTGTGGTGGACTTGTGTCTTTGGCATCCGCGGTTGCGGCAACGTTTGCTCCAGTGTCAGCACATAGCTTGGGATGTAGTCCGGGAGCAGATGCAGATTGTGTGGTCCGCATCGGCGACATCTGAATGATGGTAGATGTGTGTTGGATTCGTGGTTGATGATTAGCAGGTATGGTTTCCTTCTCCGACATCTATGTCGAGCGGGCAGGAGGTGGGGGAGATATGCACTTTGATGGCGTGTTCGGGGATGTGCATATAGAATAAAAGTGCTTTTCTATCCTACAAACCAACTATGTCCTAAAGGAAAACTCACAAGCAATAGGATCATCGTTCGTACATGTAGGAATGAGTTCAACAGAAGAAGAAAATATGAAAAAGTGAATATATACGAGCGTAGGGTCTTGAAAGAGAGGATTCAAGGACAGCACAATAATTGTCGTCGTCCCACTATATAATTATGTGTGTTCTTAATTCAAGTTAGACAATTAACCCTTACAAACTAATATCAGGATATTCATGGTCGACATAATGTAACCATATATTGTCTCATTCACAATCATTGTCGTCGTCCCACTCTATATAATTATGTGTGTTCTTAATTCAAGTTAGACAATTAGCCCTTACAAACTAATATCAGGATATTCATGGTCGACATAATGTAACCATATATTGTCTCATTCACTCTCGGTGTGCAAAGTCGTATACTTATCCATGGCAATGCGTCAAATTTTGAATAGATGGGCATAGTAAACTAGTTGTACTACCGTATATCGGTTTGATTTCAGATTACTGGAAAATTGGACAAAATATAGTAAACAACTAAATTATACATCGACAATAAACTTGTAGCATAATTTACATTATCATACACGACAAGCATCAATACTTTTTTAACAGGAGGTATCAAAGTACCTTGAACAACAAAGAGCAAGAAACCATAGTAGAAATGGATCAATCAGCCTTACAACGTGTGTGGTGATGATCCACACGAACAGCTCCTGCTTACTTATCTCACACCTCATCCATACTCATTCCTTCAATCCATATATGATGCTTACATTTCTAATTTACACAAGTCAGATGCATTGTAGATTGTCCACTTTCATCAATCAACTCTTTGCAGCCCTAGGGTTGGCCTCCTTGAACCACCGATGCTTGAGCGCTTGCTCCGCTGTGAGCCTCTTCTCCGGGTTGCATCGTAGAAGACCGCTCAAAACCTCGAAACCAGCCTCTGACAATGTCGGCGGCCCTTTGATCCTGGCCTCAGCCGGACATGGGAACTTGTTGCGCAGAAAGCTTCCAGGTTGGCATCCGCCGGGCAGACGGCGTCCATCGTAGCCTGACCACTCTTTGATGTCAGCTGTGCCGAGAAGGTCCAAGATCTCGCCGAGGTGCTCCGTATCTGACCTCCCATGGAAAGGGTGCTTGCCGGCGAGGAGCTCAGCCATCATGACGCCAAGAGCCCACGAGTCGACATGCTCGTCGTAATCCGTGCATCCAAGAAGGAGCTCTGGCGCGCGGTATCCCCGTGTCCCGACGGGGTTGGAGTAGGGCGGCCCATCGGCCATGCTGCACGACAACCCTAGGTCGCAGATCTTGAGGCTCCCATGGCTGTCGACAAGCACGTTGTCCGGCTTGAGGTCACGGTGCATCAGGCCGAGGCGATTCATCCACCTCACGCCGGCGCAAAGCTGTCTCATCAGCAGGCGAACCTCCAGCTCGGTGTGCCTCCTCCCGAATCGGACATGCTTCATGACGTACCTAAGAGTTGGCCCCACAAACTCCATGGCGAGGAAGGCCTCGCTGCCGAGGTGGCCGGAGGCGCGCGGCTGCACGATGGACGGGTGGCCGCTGCACGCCTCGAGGGCGCTGACCTCGGCCGCGAAGTCGCTCGCACGGAGGCACTTCATCGCCACGATCTCTCCCGTGCGGCGGTCCCTGGCCCGGTAGACGACGCCAAACGTTCCCGCGCCGATCACCTCGAGCCGGTGGAAGCGGCCGCTGCCTGCGGGAGTGGCCGGCGCTCTGTGACTCTTGCGCGCCGCCGGTGTGGCCGCGACCACGTCGTCTAGGGCAGCGGTCGACCACCCCATACCTCGCCGAGACAAATCCTTATTCGATCGATCGATCGACTGATCGCTAGACGGAGGGAGAGATTGATTTTGCCTCTCTCTCACACACAAGGCCGCCCGTATGCGTGTATGTATATATAGACAGCCAGGACGGAGGAAATCTAATCATACTCGGACACGGACCGCTCAACTCGTGCTTGCTAATTAGGTTTCCTCCGTTAAGCGTTAGGCCTAAGCTAATTAGGATCCTACGAAGGTTTAGTTCCTTGCGTCCAGATGTACTGACGCATCGATCATGGAACGCAACGCATGCATGCACACAATGACACAGCCCTCGCATGGTGAAAGTGAACCGGTCCATGCATGCATATGCCACTCGAGACACGCTTACATTACGTACGGCTGGCCGCTTCCGGTGTGCAAAAGGCGTACTCTTGTTCTTATAAAAACAGATCCAGCGTATAAATATCTAAAATGTTTGCATTTATATTGTGGATTTTTAGGGTAATATAAATATCTATAAAATGGTGGGTTTTGAGTGAGCTTTGTCGTCATTTTAAGTATTTATGGCGCACCAACGAATATAGAACCAAAATCTACACATTATAGTACTCCCTCCGTTTTAAAATAAGTGTTGTGGTTTTAGTTCAAGCGACACTTGCTTTCGAACGGAGGGAGTGCTAATTTGTTGTTGACCTACTAAGTTTCAAGTTTATATGTGGTGTTGTTTGAGATTAAAAATAGAGAGAGAAACGTTTACTAAGTGAAGACTGAGATTGCGTATTCCAGAAAAAGACGCAAAAGTTGTGTGGACACTTCAATATCTTTGCCAGAGTTATATATCACCCATTGCGAGCAGAGTTCCGTCTCGCCTATGGCGGGCACTCTAATGGGCCGACCCTTTACTGCAGCACCAATTTTTCGGTTCCACTGTTTTGCATGGTTTTCTTTGGTTTCTTTGCTTTTATTTTTTGTTTCATTTTGTTTTCCTTCGGTTCTCTTCCTTTTTTCCCTTTTTCTTTTCATTTTTCCTCAGTTTTCCTTGTGTTTTTCTCCGTTTTTTGTTTCTTTCTTTGGTTTTCACCAGCTTTCCTTCGGTTTATTTTTTTCCAACACATGTCTACAATTTTCATATGCATTGTACATTTTTGTATACATCATGAATGTTTTATTTATGGACTGCGCTAACGTCCAGTCGACTGGACGTTAAGCAACAGATCTGCACGATCCTCTCGCGATCCATCTTTTCCGCCCCGCACGCGATCTTCTGGTGATCCCACCACTGCTCCCGTTTTTTTTTTTTGGCGTGGTAGAAAAAATGTGATAAAAACATTGTAGGAGGTGAGACTCGAACTCACTACCTCTTGATCCTTCATCACTTGTCATATCCACCTCGTCAAGTTTCGACTTGTGATTACCAAAAAGATCGATAAATATTTATACTAGTACATACGCGACTAGAAAAACAAGCCATTTTCCTTTCTTTATTTTTACCATTTTTTCTTCCCTTTTGTACACAGTAATTCGTGCATCATATATATGATAACTCATGCACTGCTGTAACATTTTGACCCTAGGTAAAAAATTGTTGTAATACACCCCGATAGCTTATATGTAAAAGAGTGTGGTAATTATACGTCATGAACCTGATAATTCATTCACAAACATCGTGGTAACTATTGACCCGAAGAAAAAAATGTTGTTGTAACACATCCCGATAACTTATCTGTAAAAAGAGCATGGTAATTTATACACTATGAATCAGATAACTCACGCACAAACACTGTGGTAATGTTTTTGACCACACGGATTTTTTTGTAACACACGCCAATAACTCTCTATAAAGAGCATGATAATATATACAACACGAACCTGATAACTCACTCACAAACACTGCGGTAACTTTGGGCCTAGAGAAAAAAATTGTTTTTTTGTGGGAAAAAGGTTATCTCCACCGTGCCAAAGTTATCTCTCCCTTGCGCAGACCTTCTCTTTTTAAAACTTGGAGCAAATAGTTTTGTGCGATGTGTGAGTTACCATGCTATTCACACAAAAGCTGCCGAGGGGATGTTTCATCAACTCCCCCCCCCCCCCCCCCCCCCCCCCCCCCCCCCCCGCGCGCCAAAGTTATCATGACATTGACACAAAATCTACCGAAGGGATATTTCATCAACCCCCCTCCACCTCGTTGCCAAAGTTACCAGGATGGGGTGCATAAGTTATGAGGCCTGCTATGTGTGAGTTATCATGCTATTCACACAATAGTTCGTCAACTCCCCTTCCCCCTTCGGTCGCCAAAGTTATCAGGGCAGGGGTACATAAGTTATCAGGTCTGCAATGTGTGGGTTACCATGCTATTAACAAAAAAGTTATCGGGGGATATTTGATCAACTCCCCTCGGCCGCTAAAGATACCAGGACCTTCGTGCATAAATTATCAGGTATGCGATGTGTGAGTTAACATGCTATTCATAAAAAAAAAGTTATCGAGTGTATGTTTACATTAGGTTTTTTTGGGTCAAAAAAGCTACTACGATATTTGTACATAAGCTATCAGGTTTGTGGTGCGTATAATTATCGGGTTCATTACAGGGAATTTACCAAGGTATGACAAACGAGAAAAAGACCGTTGTTCAAATTCTATAGGATGAAACATTTATTTCTCTAGAAAAACTTCATCAATACAACAAAAAGAGACAAGTGGAGTACAAAATACGTTGCATTGGTCCTCTTAAAAACTTGGAGCAAATGGTTGTCTCCGCGTCAAAGGTGTTGTGGTCTTTCTTTCTCGCTCTCATTTACTAAGGTAGAAATACCAGTTAATCTGGATTTGAAAACTTGTAGCAAATGGTTTTGTATGGTGAATAAGAACAAAAAATGATACAGGGCACGAGAGGAAAAAAACAGAGATATGCTTGTTAGTGCAGTAGAAAGATAAGGTCAAATTGTTAAACTTGCTGTACAGAACAACAATAGCAAAGTAGATCAGTTGGTCAGCGAGATGCTCCTATAACTATAGCGACCAGAGTTTGAATCCTGGCAACGTAATTGGCATTTATTTTTTCTCCACCGCGGGAAAGAGAACGTCGCTCGGGGGAACAAACACAGCCGTGCGATCAGGATCTGACGAAGCTCGGGTCGTGCGGATCTGTTGCAACCTGCCAGTCGGCAGGATTTTAGCTTTTTCGTTTATTTATACATGCTTAACAATTTTCAAATATATTCTTTGTTGTCTACTTTTTTCATACACATTGTACATTTTTTGTATACTTCTAAATTTTTTTATATAGTTAAACATTTTTAGATACGTGATTAACATTGTTTCAAACAATCTTTTTTTGAAAATTGAATATGTCTTATAAACTTTTTTGAAATACACGCTTATTGTTTTAACATTGGACAATATTTTTTAAGAAAAATCACAAACACTTTTGTTGAAACACATGAACATTTTCTAAATGTTACATGCATTTCTTTAATGGTTCAATTTTTTTTTTTGAGAATTAGACGAACATTTTTAACAGTTTATGACATTTCAAAAAATATTCAAAGCATGAACTGTTTTTTAAAATCTCACATACATTTTTTGAATGGTATAAACATCTTTATGAAAGTTGAGTGAACAGTTTCATACACTGCATTTACATTTTTTTAATGTGCAATGAATATTTTTTACAAAAATTAACATTTTTATAATAGAAGTGTTTATTATTATTTTAAATAAAAGTAAAAAAACGCATGCGACTTCAGCATTACAGGAACTCGTGGTTAGTGAGCCGGCCTACTGCTGCTTCCCTTAGTCGACGCGGTGTATCATATGAAGCGACACATAGACGCGCCCCAATATCTTTGCCAACAAGACAAATTGCCAGTCCTAGGCTCCTTGCAAGGCAGAACATGGGCAAATTGTAGGCCGATGGCCTAAGGAGTGGCATGAGGATTGGGAAGTGCGAACGTTATTCCATGCGTAACATGACGAGGGCCAGCAATTGCGCAGAGTAATGCTACACCTAGGTAAACCTACGTACAATTTTTACGTAACAGGCAACATGGAGCATAGGGATTGGATGGAACGGGGTGGGAGGAGCCCACACCGGTGAAAATTGGGAGGGGGGGGGGGAGGAGGAGGGGGATTTGTTAACTCTTCGTACCAGCTTTGGTATGTGTACGATTATTAAATTGTGCACCCCCCCCCCCTCTAGCCCTCCCACTGCTATATGGGCCGGCCCATTTGTGGCTTTTTTACTTGTGTTTCTTTTTGCTGGTCTACTTTCTGCTTTTTATTTTTTATTTTAAATAAGTGAATATTTTAAAATATTCATGTATTAAAATTTTGTGAACAAAATCTGTGAACATTTTTTAAAATTTGGAACATATTATTTATTTATTTTTATCTGGAACATTTCTAAATACTGAACATATTTTGAAATTTGTGAAAAAAATAAGATCCTTGGACGTTTTAAAATTTTGAAAACAATTTTAAAGTTGTGAGCATTTTTTTAAATGTTGCCATTTGTATGAATTTCATTAAAAATAAAAAATGAAAATGAAAAAATAAACAAAAAAATACATGCACTCTGTGCACTTGGGCTGCCCAAAGCGAGAGTGCTGGGAGGATATTCATATTTGGTCGGCCCGTACCGCCCTATGCGCAGATTAGGGGGGTTCCGAACAAAGGCTAGGGCATGAAAGACGCTGCTAGTGCTTACGTATGTTTTGAGTTCTTCAAAAGCTAGCTTTAGAGACTAGCCATTGTTCTCGTGAGGCGTTGCACCATTCTTGAAGGATCTTTGTGTTGGAAATATGCCCTAGAGGCAATAATAAAAGTATTATTATTATATTTCCTTGTTCATGATAATTGTCTTTTATTCATGCTATAATTGTATTATCCGGAAATCGTAATACACGTGTGAATACGTAGACCACAATATGTCCCTAGTGAGCCTCTAGTTGACTAACTCGTTGATCAACTGATAGTCATGGTTTCCTGACTATGGACATTGGATGTCGTTAATAACGGGATCACATCATTAGGAGAATGATGTCATGGATAAGACCTAATCCTAAGCATAGCACAAGATCATGTAGTTCGTTTTGCTACAGCTTTTCCAATGTCAAGTATCTCTTCCTTAGACCATGAGATCGTGTAACTCCCGGATACCGTAGGAGTGCCTTGGGTGTACCAAACGTCACAACGTAACTGGGTGACTATAAAGGTGCATTACAGGTATCTCCGAAAGTGTCTGTTGGGTTGACACGGATCGAGACTGGGATTTGTCACTCCGTATGACGGAGAGGTATCACTGGGCCCACTCGGTAGTGCATCATCATAATGAGCTCAAAGTGACAAAGTGTTTGATCACGGGATCATGCATTACGGTACGAGTAAAGTGACTTGCCGGTAACGGGGATTGAACGAGGTATTGGGATACCGACGATCGAATCTCGGGCAAGTAACATACCGTCTGACAAAGGGAATTGTATACGGGGTTGTTTGAATCCTCGACATCGTGGTTCATCCGATGAAATCATCGAGGAGCATGTGGGAGCCAACATGGGTATCCAGATCCCGCTGTTGGTTATTGCCCGAGAGCCGTCTCGGTCATGTCTGCGTGTCTCCCGAACCCGTAGGGTCTACACACTTAAGGTACGGTGACGCTAGGGTTGTATGAATATGAGTATGCAGCAAACCGAATGTTGTTCGGAGTCCTGGATGAGATCCCGGACGTCACGAGGAGTTCCGGAATGGTCCGGAGGTAAAGATTTATATATAGGAAGTCTTATTTTGGTCGCCGGAAAAGTTTCGGGCATTATCGGTATTGTACCGGGAGTGCCGAAAGGGGTCCGGGGGTCCACCGGGGGGTCCACCTGCCCCGGGGGGCCACATGGGCTGTAGGGGGTGTGCCTTGGCCTATATGGGCAAAGGGCACCAGCCCCAAAAGGGCCCATGCGCCAAGAAGACTTGGGAGGGAAGAGTCCTAAAGGGGGAAGGCACCTCCGAGGTGCCTTAGGGAGGATGGACTCCTCCCCCCCTCTTGGCCGCACCCCTTCCTTGGAGGAAGGGGCAAGGCTGCGCCCTCCCCCCCCCCTCTTTTGCACCTATATAAAGGGAGGGGAGGGAGGGGTGGCCGCACCAATAAGCCCTGGCGCCTCCCTCCTCCCTGCAACACTTCCTCCTCCTCCCGTAGTTGCTTAGCGAAGCCCTGCTGGAGTTCTGCTGCATCCACCACCACGCCGTCGTGCTGCTGGATCATCATCAACCTCTCCTTCCCCCTTGCTGGATCAAGAAGGAGGAGACGTCATCCGCTCCGTACGTGTGTTGAACGCGGAGGTGCTGTCCGTTCGGCACTAGCTCATCGGTGATCTGAATCACGGCGAGTACGACTCCATCAACCCCGTTCCATTGAACGCTTCCGCACACGATCTACAAGTGGTATGTAGATTCAATCACTCTCCCTTGACTCGTTGCTAGATGAACTCATAGATGGATCTTGGTGAAACCGTAGATAAAATTTTAATTTTCTGCAACATTCTCCAACAGTGGCATCATGAGCTAGGTCTATGCGTAGTTCTCTATTGCACGAGTAGAACACAATTTGTTGTGGGCGTAGATGTTGTCAACTTTCTTGCTGTTACTAGTCTTATCTTGCTTCAGCGGTATTGTGGGATGAAGCGGCCCGGACCGACCTTACACGTACGCTTACGTGAGACTGGTTCCACCGACTGACATGCACTAGTTGCATAAGGTGGCTGGCGGGTGGCTGTCTCTCCCACTTTAGTTGGAGCGGATTCGATGAAAAGGGTCCTTATGAAGGGTAAATAGAAGTTGACAAATCACGTTGTGGCTTTCACGTAGGTAAGAAAACGTTCTTGCTAGAACCCTATTGCAGCCACGTAAAACTTGCAACAACAATTAGAGGACGTCTTACTTGTTTTTGTAGCAAGTGTTTTGTGATATGATATGGCCAAAGTTGTGATGAATAATGAATGATATATGTGATGTATGATATCATGTTCTTGTAATAGGAATCACGACTTGCATGTCGATGAGTATGACAACCGGCAGGAGCCATAGGAGTTGTCTTTATTTTTGTATGACCTGCGTGTCATTGAAGAACGCCATGTAAATTACTTTACTTTATTGCTATACGCGTTAGCCATAGAAGTAGAAGTAGTCGTTGGCGTGACAACTTCATGAAGACACGATGATGGAGATCATGATAATGGAGATCATGGTGTCATGCCGGTGACAGGATGATCATGGAGCCCCGAAGATGGAGATCAAAGGAGCTATATGATATTGGCCATATCATGTCACTACTATATATAATTGCATGTGATGTTTATTATGCTTATGCATCTTGTTTACTTAGAACGACGGTAGTAAATAAGATGATCCCTCATAACAATTTCAAGAAAGTGTTCTCCCTAACTGTGCACCGTTGCTAAAGTTCGTCGTTTCGAAGCACCACGTGATGATCGGGTGTGATAGATCCTTACGTTCACATACAACGGGTGTAAGACAGTTTTACACATGCAATACACTTAGGTTAACTTGACGAGCCTAGCATGTACAGACATGGCCTCGGAACACAAGAGACCGAAAGGTCGACCATGAGTCGTATGGAAGATACGATCAACATGGAGATGTTCACCAACGATGACTAGTCCGTCTCACGTGATGATCGGACACGGCCTAGTCGACTCGGATCATGTATCACTTAGGTGACTAGAGGGATGTCAAATCTGAGTGGGAGTTCATTAAAATAATTTGATTAGATGAACTTTATTATCATGAACAATAGTCTAAAATCTTTGCAATATGTCTTGTAGATCAAATGGCCAACGCTAATGTCACCATGAACTTCAACGCGTTCCTAGAGAAAACCAAGCTGAAAGATGATGGCAACAACTATTCGGACTGGGTCCGGAACCTGAGGATTATCCTCATAGCTGCCAGGAAACAATATGTCCTAGAAGCACCGCTAGGTGAAGCACCCATCCCAGAGAACCAAGACATTATGAACGCTTGGCAGTCTCGTGCTGATGATTACTCCCTCGTTCAGTGCGGCATACTTTACAGCTTAGAACCGGGGCTCTAAAAGCGTTTTGAGCGACACGGAGCATATGAGATGTTCGAGGAGCTGAAACTAGTTTTCCAAGCTCATGCCCGGGTCGAGAGATATGAAGTCTCCGACAAGTTCTACAGTTGTAAGATGGAGGAAAATAGTTCTGTCAGTGAGCACATACTCAAAATGTTTGGGTTGCACAACCGCCTGTCCCAGCTGGACATCAACCTCCCGGACGAGGCGGTCATTGACAGAATCCTTCAGTCGCTCCCACCAAGCTACAAGAGCTTTGTGATGAACTACAATATGCAGGGGATGGTGAAAACTATTCCTGAAGTATTTTCAATGCTGAAGTCAGCAGAGGTAGAAATCAAGAAGGAGCATCAAGTGTTGATGGTCAATAAAACCACTAAGTTCAAGAAGGGCAAGGGTAAGAAGAACTTCAAGAAGGACGGCAAGGATGTTGCCGCGCCTGGTAAGCCAGTTGCCAGGAAGAAGTCAAAGAATGGACCCAAGCCTGAGACTGAGTGCTTTTATTGTAAAGGGAAGGGTCACTGGAAGCGGAACTGCCCCAAATACTTAGCAGACAAGAAGGCCGGCAATACTAAAGGTATATTTGATATACATGTAATTGATGTGTACCTTACCAGTACTCGTAGTAACTCCTGGGTATTTGATACTGGTGCCGTTGCTCATATATGTAACTCACAGCAGGAGCTGTGGAATAAACGGAGACTGGCGAAGGACGAGGTGACGATGCGCGTCGGGAATGGTTCCAAGGTCGATGTGATCGCCGTCGGCACGCTGCCTCTATATTTACCTACGGGATTAGTTTTAAACCTCAATAATTGTTATTTAGTGCCAAGTTTGAGCATGAACATTGTATCAGGATCTCGTTTAATACGAGATGGCTACTCATTTAAATCCGAGAATAATGGTTGTTCTATTTATATGAGAGAAATGTTTTATGGTCATGCTCCGATGGTCAATGGTTTATTCTTAATGAATCTCGAACGTAATGTTACACATGTTCATAGTGTGAATACCAAAAGATGTAAAGTTGATAACGATAGTCCCACATACTTGTGGCACTGCCGCCTTGGTCACATTGGTGTCAAGCGCATGAAGAAGCTCCATGCTGATGGACTTTTAGAGTCTCTCTATTATGAATCATTTGACACATGCGAACCATGCCTCATGGGAAAGATGACCAAGACTCCGTTTTCCGGAACAATGGAGCGAGCAACCAACTTATTTGAAATCATACATACCGATGTGTGTGATCCAATGAGTGTTGAGGCTCGCAGAGGATATCGTTATGTTCTCACTCTCACTGATGACTTGAGTAGATATGGGTATGTCTACTTGATGAAACACAAGTCTGAGACCTTTGAAAAGTTCAAGGAATTTCAGAATGAAGTAGAGAATCAACGTGACCGAAAGATAAAATTCTTGCGATCAGATCGTGGAGGAGAATATTTAAGTCACGAATTTGGTACACACTTAAGGAAATGTGGAATCGTTTCACAACTCACGCCGCCTGGAACACCTCAGCATAACGGTGTGTCTGAACATCGTAATCGCACTCTATTGGATATGGTGCGATCTATGATGTCTCTTACTGATTTACCGCTATCATTTTGGGGATACGCTCTAGAGACAGCTACATTCACTCTAAATAGGGCACCGTCTAAATCCGTTGGGACGACACCGTATGAATTATGGTTTGGGAAGAAACCTAAGCTGTCGTTTCTAAAAGTTTGGGGATGCGATGCTTATGTCAAGAAACTTCAACCTGAAAAGCTCGAACCCAAGTCGAAAAAATGCGTCTTCATAGGATACCCTAAGGAAACCATTGGGTACACCTTCTACCTTAGATCCGAAGGCAAGATCTTTGTTGCCAAGAATGGATCCTTTCTGGAAAAAGAGTTTCTCTCGAAAGGAGTAAGTGGGAGGAAAGTAGAACTCGATGAAGTACTGCCTCTTGAACCGGAAAGTAGTGCAGCTCAGGAAAATGTTCCTGTGGTGCCTACACCGACTGGAGAGGAAATTAATGATGATGATCAGGGTACTTCGGATCAAGTTGCTACTGAACTTCGTAGGTCCACTAGGACACGTTCCGCACCAGAGTGGTACGGCAACCCTGTCCTGGAAATCATGTTGTTAGACAACGATGAACTTTCGAACTATGAAGAAGCGATGGCGGGCCCAGATTCCAACAAATGGCTTGAAGCCATGCAATACGAGATAGGATCCATGTATGAAAACAAAGTATGGACTTTGACAGACTTGCCCGATGATCGGCGAGCGATAGAAAACAAATGGATCTTTAAGAAGAAGACGGACGCAGATGGTAATGTTACCATCTATAAAGCTCGACTTGTCGCTAAGGGTTATCGACAAGTTCAAGGGATTGACTACGATGAGACTTTCTCTCCCGTAGCGAAGCTTAAGTCCGTCCGAATCATGTTAGCAATTGTCGCATACTATGATTATGAGATATGGCAGATGGACGTCAAAACGGCATTCCTTAACGGTTACCTTAAGGAAGAGTTGTATATGATGCAGCCGGAAGGTTTTGTTGATCCTAAGAATGCTAACAAGGTATGCAAGCTCCAGCGGTCCATTTATGGGCTGGTGCAAGCATCTCGGAGTTGGAACATTCGCTTTGATGAGATGATCAAAGCGTTTGGGTTTATGCAGACTTATGAAGAAGCCTGCGTTTACAAGAAAGTGAGTGGGAGCTCTGTAGCATTTCTCATATTATATGTAGATGACATACTTTTGATGGGAAATGATATAGAACTTTTGGACAGCATTAAGGCCTACTTGAATAAGAGTTTTTCAATGAAGGACCTTGGAGAAGCTGCTTACATATTAGGCATCAAAATCTATAGGGATAGATCGAGACGCCTCATAGGTCTTTCACGAAGCACATACCTTGATAAGATTTTGAAGAAGTTCAAAATGGATCAGTCCAAGAAAGGGTTCTTGCCTGTTTTGCAAGGTGTGAAATTGAGCTCGGCTCAATGCCCGACCACGGCAAAAGATAAAGAAGAGATGAGGTCCATCCCCTATGCCTCGGCCATAGGGTCTATTATGTATGTCATACTGTGTACCAGACCTGATATAAACCTTGCCGTAAGTTTGGTAGGAAGGTACCAAAGTAATCCCGGCAAGGAACACTGGACAGCGGTCAAGAATATCCTGAAGTACCTGAAAAGGATAAAGGACATGTTTCTCGTTTATGGAGGTGACGAAGAGCTCGTCGTAAAGGGTTACGTCGACGCTAGCTTCGACACATATCTGGATGACTCAAAGTCACAAACCGGATACGTGTATATGTTGAATGGTGGAGCAGTAAGCTGGTGCAGCTGCAAGCAGAGCGTCGTGGCGGGATCTACATGTGAAGCGGAGTACATGGCAGCCTCGGAGGCAGCGCATGAAGCAATTTGGGTGAAGGAGTTCATCACCGACCTAGGAGTCATACCCAATGCGTCGGAGCCGATCAAACTCTTCTGTGACAACACTGGAGCTATTGCACTTGCCAAGGAGCCCAGGTTTCACAGGAAGACCAGGCACATCAAGCGTCGCTTCAACTCCATTCGTGAAAATGTTCAAGATGGGGACATAGAAATTTGCAAAGTGCATACGGATCTGAATATCGCAGATCCGTTGACTAAACCTCTTCCGCGAGCAAAACATGATCAACACCAGAACTCTATGGGTGTTCGATTCATCACAATGTAACTAGATTATTGACTCTAGTGCAAGTGGGAGACTGTTGGAAATATGCCCTAGAGGCAATAATAAAAGTATTATTATTATATTTCCTTGTTCATGATAATTGTCTTTTATTCATGCTATAATTGTATTATCCGAAAATCGTAATACACGTGTGAATACGTAGACCACAATATGTCCCTAGTGAGCCTCTAGTTGACTAGCTCGTTGATCAATTGATAGTCATGGTTTCCTGACTATGGACATTGGATGTCGTTAATAACGGGATCACATCATTAGGAGAATGATGTGATGGACAAGACCCAATCCTAAGCATAGCACAAGATCGTGTAGTTCGTTTTGCTAGAGCTTTTCCAATGTCAAGTATCTTTTCCTTAGACCATGAGATCGTGTAACTCCCGGATACCGTAGGAGTGCCTTGGGTGTACCAAACGTCACAACGTAACTGGGTGACTATAAAGGTGCATTATAGGTATCTCCGAAAGTGTCTGTTGGGTTGACACGGATCGAGACTGGGATTTGTCACTCCGTATGACGGAGAGGTATCACTGGGCCCACTCGGTAGTGCATCATCATAATGAGCTCAAAGTGACAAAGTGTTTGGTCATGGGATCATGCATTACGGTACGAGTAAAGTGACTTGCCGGTAACGGGATTGAACGAGGTATTGGGATACCGATGATCGAATCTCGGGCAAGTAACATACCGTCTGACAAAGGGAATTGTATACGGGGTTGTTTGAATCCTCGACATCGTGGTTCATCCGATGAAATCATCGAGGAGCATGTGGGAGCCAACATGGGTATCCAGATCCCGCTGTTGGTTATTGCCCGAGAGCCGTCTCGGTCATGTCTGCGTGTCTCCCGAACCCGTAGGGTCTACACACTTAAGGTACGGTGACGCTAGGGTTGTATGAATATGAGTATGCAGCAAACCGAATGTTGTTCGGAGTCCCGGATGAGATCCCGGACGTCACGAGGAGTTCCGGAATGGTCCGGAGGTAAAGATTTATATATAGGAAGTCTTATTTTGGTCGCCGGAAAAGTTTCGGGCATTATCGGTATTGTACCGGGAGTGCCGAAAGGGGTCCGGGGGTCCACCGGGGGGGTCCACCTGCCCCGGGGGGCCACATGGGCTGTAGGGGGTGCGCCTTGGCCTATATGGGCCAAGGGCACCAGCCCCAAAAGGGCCCATGCGCCAAGAAGACTTGGGAGGGAAGAGTCCTAAAGGGGGAAGGCACCTCCGAGGTGCCTTGGGGAGGATGGACTCCTCCCCCCTCTTGGCCGCACCCCTTCCTTGGAGGAAGGGGCAAGGCTGCGCCCTCCCCCCTCTTTTGCACCTATATAAAGGGAGGGGAGGGAGGGGTGGCCGCACCAATAAGCCCTGGCGCCTCCCTCCTCCCTGCAACACTTCCTCCTCCTCCCGTAGTTGCTTAGCGAAGCCCTGCTGGAGTTCTGCTGCATCCACCACCACGCCGTCGTGCTGCTGGATCATCATCAACCTCTCCTTCCCCCTTGCTGGATCAAGAAGGAGGAGACGTCATCCGCTCCGTACGTGTGTTAAACGCGGAGGTGCTGTCCGTTCGACACTAGGTCATCGGTGATCTGAATCACGGCGAGTACGACTCCATCAACCCCGTTCCATTGAACGCTTCCGCACACGATCTACAAGTGGTATCTAGATGCAATCACTCTCCCTTGACTCGTTGCTAGATGAACTCATAGATGGATCTTGGTGAAACCGTAGATAAAATTTTAATTTTCTGCAACGTTCCCCAACACTTTGCAGCTACATGTTCCAGTATGTCATTGACTTTCGTCGGAATAGTTTGATCCCTCTTTGACATCAAGGATGTAAAATTCCTCCATGAACTCCAAAGGCACACTTCGTTGGTTTAAACTTCACTTGATACCCTTGTAGGCTGAAGAAGATCTCTGCAATATCATTTGGATGGGTGCTTGCAAGACGGCTCTTTACTGACTATTTTCGAGTTATACTTCGACATTACTTCCAAGTACTTCTTTGAGGGTGGTAGCTTACAAGAAGTTGAAGGTACATAGCAACTAAAGGCCTACTAGTAGGTCTCAATAGACACAATAATGCACACACTAGGGTCTCTTTGATTACCAAAACCATATGATTTTTGGGGAGTTGGAATTCTTCCCCTAAGAATTCCATTGCACTACATTTAATAGGAATTTAGTATCCATTCAAACCTCTTGGAAATAATTCTTTATTTTTCTTGTAATGAAACTAGCAAATCCGTTTGAATAAGCATGGCATTCCAATCCCGTGTTTTACCTATTTATGCATTTTTAAATCTTGCGGATCAAGAAGGCCCTAAAGTCACTAACTATATAACTACCATTTTGCAATCATTTGAGGACAATGATACATAGACCTTACTATAAGAATTAATCACTTGATATGAAGTGGAGTAGACCAGTAATATGTACATCTCAACGTTCATGTACTGCATGGCACGTAAGAATTTCAGTTTCACGATAGCGAGGTCAAATTAGGTAACAATTGATAAGGAAGATGCGGACGCGAGGCAAGAAAAAAATGTCGGGGTTGAGGAGTGTGTGCCATAGAGATACCCCCCCCCCCCCAACACACACACACTTTCTTAGCCACTCCCAAACCTCCAACCATGGTGACAATGAGCAAACTACTGCAGCCACACACCACCACAATCCCCCCATCAATTTTCATTCCGTATGGGAAGACAACGACCACTAAGGGAGATAGATTGAGGTGGGCAGTGTCATGCGGGTGCCATCCACTTGGCCCTCGAGTCTTGAGTTTGAACTCTATGTAAACCAACATGAAAAGAACCTCTTAAACCTCTTAAGTAAATCAACGAACTACACTTAGAAAGGATCTCAAGAAAAAAATATTCTAGAAAGAATATCAACAAATGTTGGTTCATCTCGTCACATGTGTGAAAACAAACTTAACCCATTGCCGAATTAGAATAACACTATAACAGAGGTCACGCGATGTGCCAATGCGCAGGTCCTACCGGTAGGTTTCAATAGAGGAGAAGAGGTAGATGTACGATAATCCACACACCAAGTCACTAGCTACCACCTCCCTTTTAATTTACTAGACACACCTATATTTATACGTCATCAATTTGGTCAACAAAATATATACTATATATTAAATATATACTATTAAATTTACATTTAAAAGAAGTTCTAATTATATACTTCATATGGCAAGTACTCCCTTTGTAAAGAAATATAAAAGTTACAGAGGAAGTAAGTAATACCTCGTTTCTCAATTTTGTAATAAAGAAATAACCCACCTGCCTAACAACCCAAAAGAGAGGAGTATGTGACCAACATCTTGCAAACACCCGAGGATAATACTAAGTACTCCCTACTACACACATTACTACAAGAATGAATGACTTCATAGGAGTAAACCAACAATATATCTTGATGATCATGTACTAATTGTGTAGTTCTAAAAAAATAATGTACTGATAGTCAAGTACTAACCGGATGTGTTGTGCCCCGAACCTCCTTTTCTCTCTTGTGGAAAAAGGGGCAAGCCATTCCTACCACTCGTCGTCGTCCAAGCCCCTCCTCCCCCGTCTGCCACTCTGATGGTGGTGGGGGGGAGGGAGGGTCTATGTTATGGTGCTGCAATTAGGCTTTTAAGGTTCTGCTTCTCGATGGCGGTGTGTGCGGTGGTGATGACGGTGTTGTGCGGTTTATGAATAATGTTTCTCCTACACCTGGTCGACTTCGATTGCGGCGAAGGAAAGGGTGGGGTCGTTTGGTCGCTACTCGTCTGAAGTGGCATACCTGCATCTGTTTTCGCGTTTTGTAGGTAACTTTCAAAAGCACCGTCGAGTGGACAACACTTTGTGTCCTGGTCCTCCGGTTATATCTCTCACCCGCGACTCACCTACGAAGGTCGGCTAGCGTTGGCTTCATCGAGAAGCCAATGAGGGTAGGCCTCCCCGATCTGTCTGGCCAGACCCGAGGTGGTCGTCCAACCCTCTTCGCCACATTCTTATATTGGCGGTGTTTCTCATATCGTTGTCACCGGCGTCTCGTGGCCATCCTCAACATAGGTCGAGAGGCGGGGTCGAGTTATTTTTCTCAAGGACCTATGTTCAGTTTTCTATTTCTGTAAGGATGATCTTGTAATGGCTGGTTTTGACTTTAATATTTTTTTTACTATTTGGCCTTTTTCCGAAAGGAAAAACAAGATTTAGTTTCACGGTGGCAACTGCAAATAACAAAGGCGGCGGCCGGCGGGTGGAGGCGGCGCACACGGCACAAACGCTGCGGTGGCGTCCCGGGGCCGGGCACCGTGCCACTGCCCCCAATTACTCAATTCCTTCCCACCCCGCGCCGCAGCGCCAACGACCAAACCACCGCGCAGGCGCGCAACCGCACGCCACCCTCCGTCAGTCGGGTCGGGCGGACAGCGACCGGCGCGTGCGCCAGCGAGGGGGCTGGATATAGATGGAGGCGGGCAGTGCCGTGGGGGCGCGATCCACTTGGGCACCAGCCGTCCGGAACCGAGACCGAGGCCAAGACCGCGCCTTGCCCCGCCGTGTCCGCTGCCGCGCCGCCGCCATGCCGCCGTCCGTCCGCACGGTCTCCATCCCCTTCGCCGACCTCAAGGTGCGCGTCCCCCCTTCCCCTCGCCGCGCCTCGCCTCGCGCGGCGGCTGGTTTCGCCCTCCCTCTGTTTCTGACTGACAGACTGACGCCGTGGATTCGGGGGGTGGGGGCAGGAGCGGGGCAGGGACCTGAGCGGCAAGATCGAGGAGGGGCTCGGCCCCGACGGGCTCGGCATCATCTCCATTTCCGACGTGAGTGCCCTATCCGGATCGCGCCGCCGCTGGCCGTCTCTTGCGATTGCGTACAGCAGCATTCTGTTCTGACAGAGCCAAGTCATGGGGTTCGTTTCTTCAGCCAAACTGAATTTTAAGCGTGCCTTTTTGCCTTTTTGCGCGTGCAGGTGCCGGATTTCCCAGCTCTGAGGAGAACGCTCCTGCGCCTGGCGCCGAGGTATGCCTGCGTGTCTCTCGCCCCACGTTCCACTGCAGGATTCAGTTCAGTTCCGAAATGTATGAACACGTATCTGACATCTCCGGCTTGCTGTCTGTCAGAGTTGCAAACCTCCCTGAAGATGTGAAGAAGGAACTTGAAGACCCGGACAGCAGGTAGTATTAGTTACCGGTTATATATTGTCATCAAGCATTCGGTTATGACACTGCTATAGTTCAGAGATTCTAGTTTTGGTTGATATATAACCTGTTCTTCTGTTCATGTTAAATTTGATGGTTCTCATTGAGGACAGTAGTGATGCTTGCGCAAAGATCACTAGCTTAAAATGATTTATATAATATTGTGGTTGCTGCACAGGTATAATTTCGGCTGGAGCCATGGGAAGGAGAAACTTGAATCTGGGAAACTAGGTAAACATTTCCCCCCTTGTACTCAGTATGCATTCTCCTGCCAATTTCTGAATGATTATTGCAAAGGTGACTTTAAACCTTGCGGACTATTGAATCTCATTCGCAAAGTTCATTGTGCAACATGTACAGTTTCGCTTTGCATTCTTAGTTTTATGTTAGCAAAATGAGATTAGCTATTGCATTTATGAAAGTAAATCGAGTGCAACAGTATTATTGTGAACACAAAAGAGTATTATTGTTTTTTTTTCGAAGAACTTGTATATCTTTGCATAATTCTAACTCATAAGGCAATTTCTGATCATCCGTGCAGACACATTCAAAGGCTCCTATTATGCCAACCCAATTTTGGATATCCCTACAACTGATGATGTCCTTGTAAGTAGGTATATTTCTAACATAAAAATAGCATCTCTGTTTACTGATAATATTTAGTTCTATGAGATAATCCCCTAACCTAATTTATTTGATGACATCTCAGTCCATATTAAATATCTCAGTGTTAGTTGTTGTTTTGTATCACTCAACATTCTCAAGTAAATGACAAATAAATCCTTTCTATAATATTGCTAAATGCCTCTTGAGCGGCAATATCATATGAATTATGTTTGCCTTTTCATGATGTCTCATGGTGCTTTAATCTGCAGGTACCCATCATACTGCCGACGGAATATATGGCCAGCTGATCATCTGCCTGAGCTTGAAATTGGTATGACTTAACTGACAGTCCTGGTATTCAAAAGCTTCCTACAACAGTTCATGGCTATTCATGCACAGTCCATTAAAAGTTGCCCTCGGAATTTTTCATTTACAGCATTTAAAGCTCTTGGAAAACTAATGTTGGAAGTTGGCTTGATGTTGGCTCGTCATTGTGATCTCTACGGTATGTACTGCGTAAACATTACCATAACTCCACATGGTTCTGTGGGAAACATAATTTTTGCTGCATAGTAAATTTAATTCTCACAAGGCATATTGGTTGTAAAATAAGCTTTGAAATAAGAATATATCATCGGAACAACGTACTTCATAATTAGAGTGTATAATTTTGAAGGAAATGACAATCTGAATACCAAACTTTCTATAATGTATATCGATTTAAATAGCAGTTGCAAACTCTATTATGAATGGGCGGTAGTGAAGTTCAGTGCAACAATGTATCTACATAACTCTGGGGATACTTGAAGCTTTCTTAGGCTGTTCACTGACAAACCACATCCATTTGTCCTTGTAAGATCTCCACTAGTTCATTGGCCGAACTCTGATTGTTCCACTATTTCAACATGGAAGCAATAATTTGAGCATCTAATGAATTCTTATGATAGCTACCACATTGTACTGTAATCTGGGAAAGGAAAATATTGGTATAAGAAATATGAATCGTGGAATGTGGTAGTTAATATAAGAATTCGTGCTTTAGTTTTGAAGTTCAGTTTACCAATTCTTATGATAACTACCGTACTGTATGCAAATATCCGTTAAGTGTTTTTTGGAAAAAGTGACTTCCATATTAATTCTGGATCTTCTAACTGTGCTTTAGTTTTGAAGTTCAGTTTACCAATAAGTCAAATGCATCAACATCTGTCTGTTTTGCAGTAATGCAGCACGGAGTGGGACCATATGATGGTGAAAGTCTTGAGCAGACAATTTCCCGTTCAAGGTGTCACAAGGGACGTCTGCTGTACTATTTCCCCAGACAATTTAGGTACAGCATATGTACATAAGTCTTAAAAGAAACATGTAAAAAATTAATTTGATCCAGGTAGTGAGCACCCTTGTAGCCTTCAGTTATGTTGGAGTTCAAGAGTATTTAGAAAGTTATATTGTGCTTTGGTGGTTCTGCACCTGCTCTAAATAGCACATGAAGAATAATAGCATTAGTAAACTATACTATCATTTGTGGAAAGGCATATTACACTTGGATCAAATCTTCAGTTTTTTCTTGCCCTCCTAACATTGAACCAAGCTTTCCAGTGTTTTAGTTGTAACAGTTGATATTAACTTACCCCATATGACAGCACACAAAAAGAAGGTGGTGATTCTGTTTCATCGTGGTGTGGATGGCATACTGACCATGGGTCTTTAACTGGTAATGCGCATTCTTATCTCGAATTCTTTTCATGTATGTAGCTGTCACATATGCTATGGTTTTGTCTTGAAGTACTTTTTTTGTAGCTAATAGTCCGTCTGTTAATGCAGGACTTACATGTGGCCTGTTTATGAAAAATTCAGCGGAGGTCCCCTGTCCTGATAGTGCAGCTGGGCTGTACATCCGGACTCGTGATAACCGAGTTGTTAAAGTAAGTTCCTGCGAATCCCAAGTAGCTTTCTCGTCAAATGTAGATAATATGCTATGTGATGTAAATTATGCAGAGTCATCTTTACGTTATTACAACTATAAAAAAAGGTCTACCTGAGCACAGGGAAATAGACACTAGGACCAGCTGTGTTCCTCGCTGATTAAACTTCTGCACAGAATCTGTGTTGACACATGTTGGTTAAATAACTATGTTAACATTGTACTCACAGCTCTGCATTTATTTCTTTTGGTTGGATACTTGTAGGTTACATTTGGGGAGGATGAATTAGCTTACCAAATTGGGGAGACTACTGAAATACTATCAAGAGGTCGTCTATGTGCAACTCCACACTGTGTGCAGGTATTATGTCAAAGAGCTTAACAGCTAACCTAGTTTTGTAGTGTACAAATGTTCCAAATTTCCCACGGTTGTAACTTGTCATACCGCCGCTGTTACTTTCAGGCACCCAGCACTGAGAATGCTTCAAATGTTGAGCGCTCTACTTTTGCAATGTTCATGCAACCAGATTGGTACGTGCAAATTTTCTACTCAAAATTGTAAGGGTGGTGTACTTTTGCTCTGATGTGATTGATCATGTTATCTGGGCTTGTTTCTCCGCGTTAACAGTTATATTCAGTAAACAGTGCTGTGCAAACATTAGAATCTATACTCTGTGCTGAATGCACTTCTGTATTCGTGTTGGACCAGTTAAGCTAAACCCAGCAGAACCGGATTTCGTAGGGTATCAATTAAACCGGAAGAACTGGGTGGTTACAATGGGTTCTTAAACATCTGCTTACATGTACTAAAAGAATAATCATTCTTTTATAATTGCTTTGCAGGAATGAGACGCTTAAGTTTCCAAGTGAAATTCCCTATCACCAAGAGGTTTGCCATTTAACCATCACAAAATCTTTGCTTCACTTCTTTTTTCCTTTTTGCAATGAAACGTGAACTTGCATTCAATGCTTTTTGGTTCTACTAATGTCTGTATTTTGTAAACATGTGTCAGTTGATTCCACCAAACGGAGCGCTTACGTTTGGAGAGTACTCAGAGAGACTGGTGAACAAGTATTACCAGGGGAAGACGTGATTCACGTGGATTGCCACGATGATGGCCCCAGTGAAGACACAGTGCTACCAGGAAACTAAAATCATTAACTAGTCGTGCCTGCAAATACATTTCCAAGTCCCTAGAAAGCATAGACAGATTTATATGTATACATTACACCATTTCTATACCATGCGCGCTTGTAAAAAAGATGCAAAAACATGACCTCCTGAAAACTGTATAAAATAAGATGAAATTGTGTACATGTAGTTTGTTATATAGTCCTAATTTGCGCATGGAATGCTCCTTTTTTACACTTGTGGAATCCAAAAGTGTGCTCTTGCACGAGGATAGCAACGCCAATTTTTGCCCACGTCGCTAACCATGCCATGTGTTGCCATCCTCTTCTCTGCCGCCCTAGTTTGCCTGAATCTCTTGATTTTCACCGCAGACCATTTCGGTCGCCACATTACCAACTCTGTATGATACTCCCTCCGTCCGGAAATACTTGTCATCAAAATGAATAAAAGGGGATGTATCTAGATGTATTTTAGTTCTAGATACATCCCTTTTTATCCATTTTGAAGACAGATATTTTCGGACAGAGGGAGTATTAGACACTATAGAAAAAAGGAAGACCAATCATACCAACAATGATGTGTAGTGACTGTTCTTATATACTTCCTCCGTTCCTAAATGTAAGTCTTTGTAGAGATTTCACTATGGACTACATACGAAGTAAAATGAGTGAATCTACACTCAAAATGCATCTATATACATCCGTATGTGGTTCATAGTGGAATCTCTACAAAAACTTATATTTAGGAACGGAGTGAGTAGATAAAAGGTACTCCCTCCGTTCGGAATTACTCGTCCAACAAATGAATGTATCTAGATGTATTTTAGTTGTAGATACATTCATTTTTATGACAAGTAATTCTGAACGGAGGGAGTAGATCTTTCTAAGTGGAAATTCCTTCTATCGGTAACAATAATCCTATGGGGTGAATATGGTGCAAGGAGTTAGCACCGGTGGGAACTTTCTCCTACATCTACGCTAGGTACATGCTCTGAAGTTTTCTTGAAAACAATGCTAAGTCTTAGAATTACCTCATTTAGTTCAAAAATTATAGAACCGCAAAAAAAAAGTTCAAAAGTATAGCTCTTGCGGTGTCATGCTTTAGCAACAACGCCGCCGCTGGCCACAATATTGGACCCCAATGGCACGGAGCAAAATGTCAATAGGTATTGGGAGAAGATCCATAAGCACTATCATGAACATAAGCAATATGTGGATCCGCATCCTATCGCGAGCAACCGCAATGTGGCATCTCTATAACATAGGTGGAGGATCATTTAAGGGGAAGTGAACAAATATGTCGGCTACTATGAGCAAGTGCTTGGCCGCCCTCAAAGTGAGATGGGAGTGTCCACTCAAGTAAGTATAATTACTTCATTTGAATTATTATTTTTGTTGCATTATCGTCGTTATACATACATTGTTTGCTAGACGGTGGTGGCGACCACTATGTATCAAGAAAGGGGAAGAAGCCATTCGATTTTAGCCATGGTTGTGTGCTATTGAATGACAAACCAAAATAGACACAACTACTGGCTGATCACGAGGCCGCCAAGAGGAAGAATGATGGCTCAAGCTCCCACCAATCAATTGGGTTAGACGACGAAGAGGAAGAAGTTGTAGGGGAGAATGCAAAAGTCACAATGCCAAAGAATAACCGGCAAGTGATGGGAAACAAGTGGGAGAAGGCGAGGGCCTCTCGTGACCGCGGCTACAAAAATGTCCCCCACTTGAACGGGCATTTTTTCGTAAGGAAGAACAAGAAAGAGAAGAGGTACAAGCTCATGTTGGATGCGTAAAAGGAGAGGATTGATTGAGACCCGGAGAGGGCGAGTAAGAAGTTGCAAATTGAGAGGGAGAATATCGAGTTGGAGAAGAGGGAAGCGCCGATGAAATGGGAGCTAGAGAAGGCCCGGACAATTGGAGAAACTGAGCTTGGGAATAAGAGGTTGCAACTTGTTTGAGACACGGAGAATGCCAAGATAATGTTGATGGATGAAAGCACCTTGAATGAGCATGCAAAGAAATGGCTTGTGGGAATGAAGGAGATCAATGAGCGTAGGTACTAGGAGGCAAGGATGGCCACGGAGCAAGTGGCAAGGATAGCCACTGAGGAGGAGGAAAGGATGATCGCAGAGGAGGAGGCAAGGCTGGCCATGGAGCAGGACGCATGGATGGCTTCCGACGTGTGACTGGCCAGCGAGTGATCTATCACACTCGGGCTTTAACTTCATTTTGGCATGTCCGAACTCTTGAACTATAATTTATTTTGCTTTGTTGTATTTACTGTTAAATTGTAATTGATTTGTGATCCATGATGGACGCGCATGAATTGCATGGATTTCAGATTTCAAATTTGAGATGTGCAGCTGCCACGCACAACATATGAGAGGCTGTCCGCGGGTGTATAAGGGCCGGATTTGTCAAGTTTGGATGTAGATGGTATTACTGCAAATGTTCTAGACCGGTGCAATGCACTGCTGGTTTATTGTGAACAAATGTCTGGCCTTTTTTTACAAATGCGCCGTCAACTCGTCTTCCAGCCAAATTTATCATTTTCTTAGAAAGATTAGCCAAGTTTATCCCTTGATTTGGTATCCAACGGCCCAAAGCCAATTGGTGTACTGGGTTCACAAATGGGCCCGTTTCACTAGTCTCGCAACAAAAGCAACCACCGAGCCGCCCCCCCTCCCTCCTTTCCTTCCTCTCGCCTTTCCCACCTTGGAAACAACTCGCCTGCTGCCTCCACCGGAATACCAAATCGGAAAACCCTACCCGTAGAACCACCCATGCCAACCGCCGCCTACTACCTCGGCGCCACCACAAGGGTCGCCTCCCCACCGCGCGGCGACTCCTCGTCGGGCCGCCGATTCGGGCATATGGGGCCCCCGTCCAAGGTCGGGTTCGTCTCCCCGCCGCGCGGCGCCGCCGCGTCGGCTCGCCTCGCGCCTCGCGTCGCAAGGTACGGAGTCATTCACCTTCACTACTAAACTCCCAATCGATATCGCTCCCATCTTAGATCGACAGTTGTACACGAAGAAGACGACGATGAGCCTGTTTATTTGTCAGAGACGATGAGGCGTCAGCGATCCTGGGGAATAGCGGCGGGTTCGTGACAGCCCCGATTCAGGGGAAGATGGGCAGGGCCGCCACGTCCCTGTTGACATTGTAATCCTGTCGCTGTTACACTTTCAGTTCAGTTTCAGACTTAGAGAATAAAACGGCAAGTGCATGAGGGTGTTCGTGCCTTGACCGGTTCCTTAGTAGCTAGGTAGACTAGGCGGTCATGCATGTTTCGTGGGATGGCACGAACCAGGCGTGCATGGCGGCATCGAGGGCATGGCGAGCTGGTCATGGGATGGCGCGGCCGGATAGCTCGGGCATGATCCCTCCTTTCTGTTGTTTTCAGTTTGCTTATTAATAAGAACGTTAGAGAAAACACTGCAGACAGAACGCAGCACAAAAACACTCTCGAGTCTCTCTCTGTCGCTCTACGACTAACACTGGCATCAGAGCCCTCTTCGATCTTGCCGGCCATGTCCAACGACGACGATGGACGTACGCCGGCGACGCCTCCGGACGCGGCGGGAGGCGGCGCGGGAGGAGGAACAGCGGCGAGCAGGGGCGGATCTACAGGGTGGCCAGGGTGGGCCGCGGCCCACCCTGGGATTTTGCACCAGCCCTGTATACCTATGCAACTAGAGATGGGCCAGAGAGAAGCAAGAAGCCCAATAACGCAAGCACGCACGCAGCCACCGCAATCAAGCAGAGACCAGCCGTCCTGATTCCCCATCTGCATCCAGTGCTCGCTGGGATGCTCCCTCCGGCGGGCCCCTCCCGCATCGCCACCGCAGCGCCGCCATTCGCCGCTCCTCCCCCTTCTGCGGTGCCAATCCTGCTTCGTTGGCTCACCATCCAGTACAGCGCAACCGGCGCTCGGAGCCAGACACGCCCATCGCGCCTCTGCCCCTCCGGCCGATTGCGGACTTGCGTCCCTGCCCCGGCCGCTGCAAGCCGACGTCAGCCGCCCAAACACCCAACCTGCACTCTAGTATTTCCGGTGGTTGCCCTCTTGCACGATTTGAGGTACCAGCCCATTGGCCCCCATTCCCAAATTTTAATATAGGGTTTCTTCTTTGTTGTCCTATACACTATCCAGTACACGAACAAATTAAACTTACACATTATTTTTTGTTTAATTATATCATATTGTAAGATCATGTTGATCTATTTTTATGGTGTATTGATAATTAGAGTGAGAATTTTACTCTGTTTGTAAGACCATATCGATCTATTTTAGTGTGTTTGTACAACATTCACATGTCAAGTTTGTCGCAAAAAAAAATTTAGGCGGACCACCTTGTTGTCAAACGCTAGCTCCGCCACTGGCGGCGAGGAGGTCACCGCCGCGGGAGCGCAGCCGTGGGCGGAGCGTCATCAGGCGGGGCGGCAACGAGGTCGTCGTCCGCGAGCGCGTCGTGCAGGAGCGCACGAACTTCGGCAGCAACATCGTCTACCCCACCCTCACGGCCACGAACTACATCGAATGGGCACTGGTGATGAAAATCAACCTGCGCGCCCAAGGCTTGTGGGAGGCGGTGTCCGGCATGGGCGAGCCGGGCGACCGCGAGGACATGGCGGCTCTCTCAGCGCTGCTACGTGCGGTGCCTTCGGAGATGGTACCGGTCCTCGCGGTGAAGGATACGGCGGCGGACGCGTGGGAGGCGATCAAGCTGATGCGCATGGGCGTGCGCCGTGCACGGCAAGCCACGGCGCAGTGGGTAAGGAAGGAGTTCGAGCAGATCGCCTTCAAGGAAGGCGAGACGCTGGACGCGTTCGGGATGCGCATCACCAACCTCGCCAACAACCTGCGATCTCTCTGGGACGTGGTGGATGAGGTAAAAATTGTTCAGAAATTTCTGCGCGAAGTACCTGCTCAGTATGCGCAGATCGCCTGCTCGATCGAGACCCTCCTCGATCTCAACGGCATGTCCGTCGAGGAGTTGATCGGTCGGCTGCGCTCGTCGGCTGAGAGGTGCTCGATCGGCACCGCGGATGCAACGGGCTCCCAGCTGCTGCTCACAGAGGAGCAGTGGTTGGCCCGTGGGAAGAAGAAGGAGCAGGGACAGGGATCCAGCTCCAACAGCGGCAGCGGCAAGGGCAATGGCCGCGGCAAGTAGGAGCATCGTGCCAACGATCGACGCAGCTCCAACGGCGGAAACGGCAAGCGAGACATGTCCGGGATTAAGTGTTACAATTGCAATAAATATGCAGGACACATATCCCGGGACTGCCCGGAGCCTCGTCACGAATGCAAGCAGCAGCAGCCGCAGGCACACCTGGCCGTGGCGGAGGAAGACAAGCCCGCGCTCCACCTGGCGCGCGCGTGCAACCTCAGCGACGACGACGGGCCGGCACTCATGATGGCCACCATCGCCGGCCCTGGCAAGTACGTGGGCACACGCGTTGATCTCGTGGAGGAACACGTCCTCCTCACAGCTGCAGACCACGACGATGACACCTGGTACCTCGACACCGGCGCCAGCAACCACATGACCGGGCGGCGCGATGTTTTCGCCGATCTGGACACCAGCGTTGGCGGCACGGTGAAGTTTGGCGACGGGTCGGTCGTCGAGATCAAGGGGAGAGGAACGATCCTGTTCGCCTGCGACAACGGCGATCATCATGCGCTCTCTGATGCGTACTACATTCCTCGCCTCCGCAGCAACATCGTGAGCTTGGGACAACTCGACGAGAACGGCTGCCACGTCGACATCCGCAACGGCACTCTGAAGCTGTTCGACTGACAGCAACTGCTCCTCGCAAGGGTGCCGCGGGCGCGCAATCGCCTGTACGTCGTCGCCCTCGACATCGCCAAGCCGGTGTGCCTCGCAGCGGTGCACACTGACGACTCTTGGAGGTGGCATGCACGATACGGCCACCTGAAACTTCGACGCGCTCAGGAAGCTTGCGCGTCTCGGCATGGTACGGGGGCTGCCCCGGATCGAGCACGTCGAGCAACTTTGCGACGGCTGTTTGGTTGGGAAGCAGCGCCGCGCATCGTTCCCGCTGCAGGCGAAGCGGCGGGCGGAGGGACTGCTCGACCTGGTGCACGGCGACCTGTGCGGCCCCATATCGCCGGCAACACCCCGCAGGGAAGTGCTACTTCTTGCTGCTGGTCGACGACAAGAGCCGGTACATGTGGCTCACTCTGCTTCGGTCCAAGGATCAGGCAGCGGAGGCGATCAAGAGGTTCAAGGCAGGAGCAGAAGTGGAGACCGGGCACAGGCTGCGTCTGCTCCGGAGGGACCACGGTGGGGAGTTCACCATGGCCACCTTTGCCGCGTACTGCGCCGACGAGGGGATCGGGCGCCAACTGACGGTGCCATATTCTCCACAACAGAACGGCGTTGTGGAACGCCGCAATCAGACGATCGTCTCCACCGCGCGCAGCCTGATGAAGGCGATGGAGGTGCCTGCAAAGTTTTGGGGAGAAGTGGTGTCCACCGCGGTGTATTTGCTGAACCGATCGCCCACGAAAAGTGTCGATGGGCAGACTCCTTTCGAGGTATGGCACGGCTACAAGCCTGATGTGAATCACCTGCGTGTGTTTGGATGTGTAGCTCATGTCAAGGTCACAAAGCCGAACCTGGCAAAGCTGGAGGATCGCAACATTCCCATGGTGTTGTTCGGGTACGAGCCGGGCTCGGCGGCGTACCGCGTCTACGACCCTGTCAAGAACTGCGTGCACGTCTCGCGGGACGTCGTGTTCGATGAAGGCGCCCGGTGGGATTGGGACAAGACCGGAGAGGCGGTGGACGCGGTGCCGTTCCACGTCGAGGTCTTCACGCACCCGGCAGCCACGGCAGCTGACCTATCCGCCGGGCAAAGTACACCAGCCCAAATCCCTGTCAGGCAGGAGGCCACGGCACGAAGCAGCTGCTCGCCGCCACCAAGTCCTGCCACGGACTGGAGTACGCCATGGACTACTGCTGCATCCTCGTCAGCATCTGCTGGAACGGTCACGAGGGCGGCCTCACCGACCCCACCAAGGCCGCAGCACCCGATGATCACGAGAGCGCGTGACGGCATCGTCAAGCCCAACCCCATCTACAACGACTACGTCATGAAGGCCGATGCAGAGGAGTTCGACCACGACTTGTGCCTGGTTGCCGCGGAGGAGCCTGCATCTGTAGATGTGGCTCTGAACGAGGTGAGCTGGAAGGAGGCCATGGACACGGAGCTCTCTTCCATCCAAAGCAATGAAACATGGGAGCTCGCCACGCTCCCTTCCGTCCACAAGGCCATTGGGCTGAAGTGGGTCTTCAAGGTAAAAAAGGATGTTGCAGGTCATGTGCTCAAGCACAAGGCGCGACTTGTCGCAAAGGGCTACGCGCAACGCCAAGGAGTGGACTTCGACGAGGTCTTTGCGCCGGTAGTGCGCATGGGGACCGTGCGGTTGCTGCTCGCGCTCGCCGCTCACTGTGGGTGGCAAGTTCACCACATGGACATCAAATCGGCGTTTCTCAACGGCGATCTCAAGGAGGAGGTCTACGTGCACCAACCGCCCGGCTACATCGTCCCCGGCGAGGAGCACAAGGTGCTCCGGCTGCACAAGGCCCTGTACGGACTCCATCAAGCACCACGGGCATGGTACGCCAAGCTGGATGCCTCCCTGGCATCACTCGGGTTCGAGCGGAGCCCCCTGAAGCATGTCGTGTTAAGGAGGACCACGGGCAAGTCGACGCTGCTCGTTGACGTCTATGTGGACGACCTGATCATCACGGGCACGGACGACAACGACATCGCCATGTTTAAGCGACAGATGCACAGTCTGTTTGCGATGAGCGACCTCGGCCTCCTGAGTTACTACCTGGGTGTCGAAGTCAAGCAAGAGGCGGGCACGATCTCCATCTGCCAGAGCGCATATGCCCGCAAGATTCTGGAAGCGGCAGGGATGACAGACTGCAACTCCTGCCACACGCCGATGGAGAACCGGCTCAAGCTGTGCAAGGGAGGAGCCGGAGATGCGGTGGACGTGACAGACTACCGGAGCATCGTTGGCAGTCTGCGTTACCTGTGCAATACCCGTCCTGACATCACTCACGCTGTCGGGATGGTGAGCGGGTACATGCAGGCACCCACAACGTCGCACTGGGCGGCGGTGAAGCAAATTCTGCGCTACGTCAAGGGCACAATTGGCTATGGCTGCAGGTACAAGGAGAGCTCCGGTGGCAAACCCAAACTGGTGGCATTCAGTGACAGTGATCTCGCTGGGGATGTCGACGACAGAAAGAGCACAACTGGAGTGGTTTTCTTCCTCGACTCCAGCATCATCACATGGACTTCTCAGAAGCAAGCTGTGGTTGCCCTCTCATCTTGCGAAGCTGAGTACATTGCAGCCTGCAAAGCGGCGTGCCAGGCTGTTTGGCTGAGCAGGCTTTTGGGCGAGCTGCTTGGACGACCACCAGAGACGGTGAAGCTGTTGGTGGACAACAGGTCTGCGGTTGAGCTGGCAAAGAACCCAGTGCACCACGAACGGAGCAAGCATATCGATCTTCGATTTCACTACATTCGTGAATGCATTGAGGAAGGCAAGGTGGACATCGAGCACGTCAGCACGGATGGCCAACTTGCTGACATTCTAACCAAGGCACTGGGCCGCGTCAAGTTCCTGGATATGCGACTGAAGCTCGGTGTCATGGAGGTTTCTTCTGGGCGCCAGGATTAAGGGGAGAATTGTTGACATTGTAATCCTGTCGCTGTTACACTTTCAGTTCAGTTTCAGACTTAGAGAACAAAACGGAACGTGCATGAGGGTGTTCGTGCCTTGACCAGTTCCTTAGTAGCTAGGTAGACTAGGCGGCCATGCATGTTTCGTGGGATGGCACGAACCAGGCGTGCATGGCGGCATCGAGGGCATGGCGAGCTGGTCGTGGGATGGCGCGGCCGGATAGCTCGGGCATGATCCCTCCTTTCTGTTGTTTTCAGTTTGCTTATTAATAAGAACGTCAGAGAAAACGCTGCAGACAGAACGCAGCACAAAAACACTCTCGAGTCTCTCTCTATCGCTCTAGGACTAACAGTCCCTCAAGCAGGAGAACAAGATGAGCCGGGACGCGGCGCTGAAGCCCGAGAGGAAGACCAGCCCAAGCGTCGCGCACACTGTCTTGAAGCACGAGGAGGAGGCTCCGAACCCGCCGTCCATCTTGAAGCTGGCGGAGAAGGGCAGCGGCGACGTCGCACCGCCGTTCGTGTGTAAGTTGTACAGTAGTAATCAGGAGTATATTGGTAGTAATGCTGCCGCACGCCGTCAACCCGTGTGTTTCTAATTAACAAGATCCTTGGACTTGGACAGGGGAGTAACCGGGGATGGCGTGGGAGGCGCAGGAGGAGCTGGACCATGTCGCGGCGGAGGAAGCCCTGGCGGTGCTGGCGGAGCCCCGGGACCTGGAGGCGGTGGCGGAGGGGGAGGACCAGGCGGCGGTGGGGGAGGAGCCCCTAGACCTGGAGGCGGTGACGGAGGGGGAGGAGCCCCTGGATCTGGAGGCGGTGATGGAGGCAGAGGAGGCGGGGGGAATGGCCGAAGAATGGCACCATTCCCCCGCCGACTGCCGTACGCCGGATGTCAAGGTGACGGCTGCGACGTGGACGCAGTGCTCTTCTGCTCCACATGTGGCACGATCTTGTGCCAGGACCATGTGTGCCAGTGCTTTGGCGAAGTCCTGAGGATCCAGCCAATGCCCAACATCTCCGCGCCCGACCTGCAGCTCCAGTAGCCATTCGTCTTCCCGATGCCGCCTACGATCTTCGTCGGTGCCTAGCTACCGTGTTGGCTCCCAAATCACCTACCAGTTGTGCAGGTTGCAGGACGTCTTTGGTCAGATGCCCCTGGTTCCTGTCGACAACTTCTGTTTCGATATGCATGGCGAGTAGTAGCCATCAATTCTTAATTTGACACTAGCCGATGAACAGGAAAGACCTCTCTGCCCGGTGGTCTTCCCGGGGGCTGTGATAGCTCTGCCTCTGCCCAGCAGTGCAGCAAAACTGCTGGTTCCTTTGTCCGTGTATGTTGTTTCTCGAGTGCCAACAGCCTGCATTACTTGTTTGAGCCATTTATTACATACTCCTTTCGTCCAAAAATACTTGCTAGAGAAATTGTCATGTGGGGCCAGCCCTATAGGCGTAAGGGACCTGCACGGCCGGCCCTGCACTTGCCTAAAGATATGTCCTAGTTTAATTACAGTCTTTTTAGATTAGGAGTCTGGGTATTAGTTGGAAAGGTTTAGTCCCGAACAAGGTTACCCTGCCAACACCCAATTTTAATAGGAGTCTTAGTCTGGTCTTGTAATTAGGCTATATATAGCCAGCCCTTGGATCAATAAACGCAAGAAGAATATCCTACAACCTCTCCTCCCTTGCTCCTGCGCCACGGCGCCCCTCCTCACCCCCTTCTCCAACCATAGGCAAGCGAGGGCCTCGCCCCCGTCCTCCTACCAACCACGACTACAACCTGCGCGGCAATCAGCCGGGCCGTGACAACTCGGTATCAGCTTCCTCGTCGATCCCAGCGGCCATGTCTCCGCCACCGCCGCCGGCGCCTCTACCGCAAACCCTAGCAGACCTCGCGACCAAACAGCACGAGGATCATGAGGCCGTGGTCGCCACTTTGAACAGCCTCTTGGAGGAGAACCACACTGCTCGGACAGAGCGCGCTGAGGACCGCGCCACCCTCCAGTCCATCGCCGCGACACTCAAAACCCTCCAGGACCAGCTGGCGGACACGTCACAGCAGCAGCGCGCATAGAACCTGGCCCTCCTTCGGCTGGAAGGCAAGGGCACGCCTCAATTGGGTGGTACCGGGCTCCTGAGGCCCCCAGATGCGCCATCCCACACCGGGGCCCCGGCCGATCCAGGGGATAGGGCTCCGCGCCTCTACAAGATTGATTTTCCCCTCTTTGACGGGGCCAGCGATCCACGATCGTGGCTGACACGTTGCAATATCTTCTTCCTCGGGCAGCGAACGCCGGAGTCGGATAAGACTTGGCTCGCCTCATACCACCTCACCGATGTCGCCGCATTATGGTATGGCCACCTCAAGACTAAGCTGGGCCAGCGGCCATCCTGGACCGAGTTTCAAAAACTGATCGCCAACCACTTCGGACCGCCGACCCGCGCCAACCCCTTTGGCGAGCTGATCTCCACCTGCCGCTCCGGCATCGTGGCAGAATACTCCAAGCGCTTTCTAGAGAATCTCTCTCGGGTGCGCCCCATTGCTGACGACGATGAGCGGGATATCTTCACCAACAACTTGGGCGAGCCTATGAAAACTCAGGTCGAGATGCTGAAACTGGCGACTTTGGACGCAGCTATGGACTTAGCAATCTCCTTTGAGCACCTCAATACTGTCACCAGCACCGCGACCACTCCGGGCCGGCCCAGCCGTCCACTCCGCCCCATGGCTGCACCTACTCCGGCCTTGCCGGACTCCTCCAACCCCACGCCCGCGCTCGTCTTTAAAAGACTCATGCCCACCGAGATGGATGAACGGCACGCTAAGGGTCTTTGCTTCAATTGTGACGAGAAGTTCGCGCGGGGCCATCGCTGCAAACGACTGTTCTATATTCAATCCGCCGACGCCGAAGAGGAGCAGTTTGAGGATTTCCAGGAAGCACAAATCTCACTCTTGGCTGTTACCGGAATTCCCACCAGCGACACAATGCAGGTCACTCTTCGCATCAGGGACCGTGACTTGGTCGCCTTGCTTGATTCAGGCAGCACTCATAACTTCATCCACGAAGAGTTGGCCACCATCATCGGGCTGCCTTTCTCCTCCAATCGTCGTTTGGGAGTCACGGTCGCTAATGGCGATAAGGTGACATGTCGGGGACTCCTTCAGCAGGTTGCGATCACCATTGACCAGGAGCGTTTCGTTGTTGATCTGCATGCCATTCCATTGGGCGGGTTCGACATCGTCCTCGGTACACGATTCCTCAAAACTCTTGGGCCAATTCTCTGGGATTTCACTACGCAGTGGATGTCGTTTTGGCACTCGGATCACCGTGTGGAGTGGTCGGGCCTCGGCTCCCTCGGACGTCCTGCCCACCTACACGCGTGCGAAGGCAAGGAACTTCTGGACAGCCTGGTGGCCACTTTCACCGATGTTTTCGCCGACCCACAGGGCCTGCCGCCGCAGCGCGCACATGACCATCATATTCATCTTATTCCCGGGACACCGCCGGTTGCTGTCCGTCCCTACCACTACCCAACGATTCAAAAAGATGAACTAGAGCGCCAATGTTCAGAGATGTTGGCTCGCGGTCTGATCCGTCCTAGTTCTTCTGCATTTTCATCCCCTGTTCTACTCGTCAGAAAGGTTGACGGGACTTGGCGTTTCTGTATCGACTACCATGGTCTCAACCTTGTCACCATCAAGGACAAGTTTCCAATTCCTGTTGTCGATGAACTTCTGGATGAACTCAAGGGCGCCCGCTTTTTCACCAAACTGGATCTCCGGTCGGGTTACCACCAGGTTCGGATGGCCCCTGGGGATATCCACAAGACGGCCTTCCGCACACATGAGGGCCTCTTTGAGTTTGTAGTAATGGCCTTTGGTTTGACAAATGCCCCAGCGACGTTCCAAGCACTCATGAACGACGTCCTCCGTCCCTACCTTCGTCGGTTTGTGCTTCTGTTCTTCGATGATATCTTGATTTACAGCTCATCCTGGTCGGATCACCTACGTCATGTCAAGCTCGTTTTGGAGGCTATGCGCACACATCAACTGTTTCTCAAGCGCTCCAGGTGTTCCTTTGGGGAGGAAACCATGGCTTATCTGGGACACGTCATCTCTGCTGCAGGTGTTGCCATGGACAGCGACAAGGTTCTTGCCGTGGTAGACTGGCCGGTTCCGCGCACCGTCCGCGCTGTGTGTGGTTTCTTAGGACTGGCAGGATACTACCGCAAGTTCATCCGAGATTTTGGCACCATTGCAGCTCCCCTCACGGCACTCCTCAAGAAAGACGGATTTCTTTGGACGCCTACAGCAACTATTGCCTTTGAAGCCCTCAAGAAAGCTCTTACCACAGCCCCTGTGCTTCAGCTACCGGATTTTGCTGTTTCATTCATTGTGGAGTGTGATGCATCTGGATCTGGTTTCGGGGCAGTCCTGCATCAAGGTGGCGGCCCCATTGCCTATTTCAGCAAAACCATCGCTCTGCGTCATGCTTCTCTCGCCGCTTATGAGCGGGAGCTCATTGGTCTGGTGCACGCCGTGCGCCACTGGCGGCCCTATCTTTGGGACGTGCGTTCGTCGTCAAAACTGACCACTACAACCTAAAGTTTTTGCTGGACCAACGCCTCACTACCATTCTACAACATCATTGGGTGGGCAAACTGTTGGGGTTCGACTTCACTGTGGAATATAAACTGGGTCGCCAAAACATCGTCGCCGATGCTCTTTCTCGCCGTGATGCTCCTGCCGGCCAGGCACTCGCCATATCCGGGCCTTCTTTTGATCTGTTTGAAGCTCTCCGTCAGGCTGCACACATGGACCCGGCGCTTGTCACTTTCCGGGAACAACTAGAATCTGGTGAGTTAGGACAGCCTTGGGCTCTCGTTGATGGTGCTGTTACCTTCCAACAGCGGGCTTATGTGCCACCCGCGTCACCACTGCTCGGGGAGGTCCTGGCGGCAGCCCATGATGCGGGCCATGAAGGTATCCAGAAGTCACTTCATCGTCTTCGCCGGGATTTCCATCTGCCGCAAGCAAGGGCAGCACTTCAGCAGTATATTCGTGCTTGTCAGGTTTGTCAATGCAACAAGACGGAGCAGCTTCATCCAGCCGGCTTATTGCAGCCCTTGACAGTGCCCTCTCGTGTTTGGGAAGACATCTCCATGGATTTCATTGAGGCACTTCCGAAGGTGGGCGGCAAAAGTGTGATACGACTGTTGTGGACCGTTTCTCCAAGTATGCGCATTTCATCCCCTCGGCGCATCCGTACATTGCGGAGTCTGTTGCTAAAGCCTTCTTCTCCAACATTGTCTGACTTCATGGGTTTCCCACATCCATCGTTTCGGACAGGGATGTGGTTTTCACTTCTGGCTTTTGGAAGGCTCTGTTTGCCGCCGCAGGGACACACTTGCACATGAGTCCGGCCTTCCATCCGCGGTCTGATGGGAAATCTGAGGCCGTCAATCGCGTCATCACCATGTACCTCCGTTGCATAACTGGGGATCGCCCACGGCAGTGGCTCCAATGGTTGCCTTGGGCGGAGTACTGCTACAACACTTCGTACCACTCAGCATTGAAGGACACGCCTTTCAGGGTGGTTTATGGACGGGATCCCCCCTCATTCCGGGACTATACGCCGGGCGAGATTCGCAATCAGGCGGTGGAATGGCAGATTGTCGACCGCGATCAGTTCTTACATGACATCCGTGAGCGTCTCCTTCAGGCAGCACAACAGTACAAGCATTACTATGATGATAAGCATCGGGCCCTTTCTTTTGATGTTGGAGAGTGGGTTTGGCTCCGTCTTCAGCACCGGCCGGCGGCATTCCTTGGAGTAGGCGCCAAAGGGAAATTGGCTCCCAAATATTATGGGCCTTTCAAAGTCCTCGCTAAAATCGATACGGTTGCTTACCGTTTGGAGCTGCCCCCACGCGCCCGCATTCACAATGTTTTCCATGTCGGGGTCCTGAAGAAGTACCATGGCCCACCGCCGAAAGTTCCGCCGATGTTTCCACCTCTGTTTCAGGGTCGAGTACATCCAACCCCTGTCCAAGCATTGCGTGCTCGTATTGCCCTTGGTATCCAGCAGGTGCTCATTCACTGGGAGGGCCAGCCGGCGTCTGCTGCTTCATGGGAGGATGTTACAACCTTCCGCGAACATTATCCAAGCTTCCAGCTCGAGGACGAGCTGTTTCAGAATGGAGGGGGAGATGTCATATGGGGCCAGCCCTATAGGCGTAAGGGACCTGCACGGGTCGGCCCTGCACCTGCCTAAAGATATGTCCTAGTTTAATTACAGTCTTTTTAGATTAGGAGTCTGGGTATTAGTTGGAAAGGTTTAGTCCCGAACAAGGTTACCCTGCCAACACCCAATTGTAATAGGTGTCTTAGTCTGGTCTTGTAATTAGGCTATATATAGCCAGCCCTTGGATCAATAAACGCAAGCAGAATATCCTACAACCTCTCCTCCCTTGCTCCTGCACCACGGCGCCCCTTCTCACCCCCTTCTCCAACCATAGGCAAGCGAGGGCCTCGCCCTCGTCCTCCTACCAACCACGACTACAACATGCGCGGCAATCAGCCGGGCCGTGACAGAAATAGATAGAAATGGATGTTTATAGATTTATTTTAGTTTGGATGTTGGAAACTCTTTACAATCCGATCAATGTACTTATCATGTTTGGATGTTGGAAACTCTTTGCAATCGTAACGTCGTCATCATGTGACAATTTCTCGTAATGTCTTCTTGTGAAATTTCAGTCGATAAAGTCTTTCTTTATCCAAGAAAAACACACACGTATATACATGATGTCATAGTCAAGATTACACAAGAGTAGGGCGTCAATGGCTAGTGGTTGCGAGTTGCGACACAATGTTAGAGGGGTTGTGTAGAAAAAGGCCGACAAAGTATGATTATGGTGATGTTTTTACATAAATTTATTCACCTCACGGTATATGGCGCGACCTACTCCGATGTTCTATTTATTTCACAAGCTTTATAATCGCCAATGCTAGTCAGCACGACATTTCGTCATGGGACTGTGAATTTCCTTTTGCATTTTCATATGGGGAACTCATACAAATATGGAATAGCTGCACGTACGACAATTATGTGTACGGTTTTTGCCATGATATTGTTATGAACCACATAGATCAGAGGATTGATGTGATCCAACTATTTGTTTCACACAACGTACAAAAGTTGGCACGTGGCTTGCGTTGTACGCATATCAACAGTGGCGGAGCTAGACAAAAAAATGCTTTGGGGGGGCTAAAAGACAAAAGAGAAAATCTGTAATGAGCAACTGCTGCTGAGAGAACAAATTCATAATGTGTATAGCGCAATTCAATCAACCGCTAACCAACTGAGAGAGAAAATACCACTAACCAACTTAGAGAAAAAATGGTAGCGCTATCACCAAAAAAAATCCCAACTAGATCAAATCACACAACGTAACAACAAAAGAAAAACCACTTTGACTCATACTGTACATCAGAGTTGATGTACAGGAAACGCTTAGAGCATTAGAGACTTCAGACAAATTGTGCACGGTATGGTGGCCGGCCGGCCAGGGTTCAAGCAATCAATGGCATCGGCGACCTGCGACCATCGGCCAGTGGCCAGTGGTGATATTGGGTGTGTTGTTGATCCCCACACAGGTGTGGGAATCGTCGCCACCGGCTCAAACGCAGAGCTCCTCCTAACCTCCTCTCCTTGTCAGCAACGGCTGAACGGCGTCGAGGGCTCGAGGCCGTCCGTTGCGGCGCATCAGCTGGTTGAGTGAAGCACAACACAGAAGCTGAGAAGCAGTTGATGTGTTGTGCGTGAAGAAATAAAGATGAGCCTAATTCTAAGCAGCTGAACTGCAGCCTGCAGGGGCCTTTGAGTATATAGCAAAAAACTATCACATTATAGGCTATGGATAAAAAAAACTACCTTTTTTAATTTTTCAAAAATCTATCACAAAATTGATTGGCTGTTTTAAAAAATCCAAAATACTAAACTATTAGGTGCTAACCAGGTTTATGATAGCGTGAGGCCCACTCGTAAGTGTTGACCGTTAAGATCAATAACGTTGACCGTTAAGGCCCACATGTCATCCGCCCAGCCCATTAAAACGAAAACAAAAACAAGTTAAAACCACACCGACGGGTCAACTCCTCTGCACCCGACCTCTCCCCTCCCTCTCCCGAGTCTGTTCGCGAAGGGCACCGGACCGGGGGGGCCGCCGCCGGAAGCCACCATGGCCGACGGCCGGGGTTCATGAGCCACGTCGTCCCGTATTCTGCAACCAGCGCTGCCGCCCGGACCATCTCCGGTGCTCCGTACGCCGCCCTCGCTGTAAGCTGAAGCCAGCCATGCCCACAAGAGCTCAGGCCGCCATGCCTAGGAGCTTGAGAGCCGCGCGGCGGCCATGCCCGGAGCTCAGGCCGCCGCTGCGCTTCGGCCATGGTCCAGGAGCTTGGGGCGCCGCGCCCAGCAGCTCCTGCCGCCGTGCCCGGGAACAACGGGAGTCGTAGCTCTAAGGAGGAGCAACAACTCCATCGTGTGCAGCAGCTGACACGCCCTTGAGTTCGCCGGAGCAAGGCCGGCCAACGCGCACGAGTACCTTCGTCAGCTCTGGCGACGAGCTCGCCGGCGGGGACTGGATTGCTTTTAAAAAAAATACAGGGACTCGATTGCTTTATAGAAAAAAAATACAGGGACCTGATTGCTTATTTTTTGTTTGTAGGGACCTGATTGCCCATTATAAATAAATGGGGCTCATCTGTCATAACCTGCCAATCGTCAACCTAACGGTCAACCTGACGAGTGGACCCGAGCTGTCATAATCCGAATCAATTTTAAACAATGTGGTCATTTGCGTTTTTTGGACCAGCCAACCAATTTCGTTGTAGATTTTTGAATTTTTTTAAAAAGGTGATAGTTTTTTGTAGACATAGCCTATAATGCGATGGTTTTTTTGCTACATATTCGCGGCCACTAGTACATAGTAATGAAAAATATTTGTTTGGGCTCCGCCGTTGCATAGCAACACTCAAAAAAACACCTTTTGCGTCAAAACAAAGACAACAAAGACAATGTACAAATTGCTACACCAACGAGAATACTGCCAGATCTTCTCAAGGCGGCAAACATTGCAAGAGCAAGTCTAGTTTACACCTAGGCTGCCCACGTCTTGTTCTACGAAATAACACAGCAGGACACAATATTTTTTTTGCTCCTCTCTGGTCAATACCTTGCATTCTCTGTCGGACATGATCAATTAGTTGCATACACCATTTAGTTTATTTGCAACCATGATGATTTTAGGACAATGTCATGTTGTACATGATCAATGACATTCAAGAAACTAACCAAATAGAATATGAATTGGGGGTCAAAATTGTCCGGTGTTTGAAGTTGGTGGAACATCGAACCCCAATAAGAAAAGAGAGGATGAATTGGGACCAAAAAGGTGAACAACAAGTTGGCAATTGAGAGGGAAAAGATAGAGTTGGGAAAGAAAGAGGTGTCTAAAATGGGAGATCGAGAAGGTCCAGGCTTTTGGACCGATAGAGATCGAGAAGGAGAGGTTGCAACTTGCTCGAGACACGGGGGATTCAAGGATAATATTGGCGGACGGAAGCCTCTTGGATGAGCAAGGAAAGATATGTTTCGCCGGGAGGAAGAAGGAGATCAACGAACGTAGGGAGCATGAGGTGGCGAGAGCGACGATGGCAGCAGCGGAGGAGGTGACATGGATGGAGGCGGGGCATGTGGCATAGATGGCGTCGGAGAAGGCAGTACAGATGAAGGCGGAGCAAACGATAGAGGAGGCGGCATGGATGGCGTCCGGTCATCTGTCCGGCAATTGATCCGTCACACTCGGACTTAAATTTCATCTTGCCATGTTTGAATTCTTGAACTATGATTTATTTTTGCTTTGTTGCTTTGTTGAACTTTGAACCGCGATGAATTTGTGCTATATGATCCACGTGCATGGATTTGATGATTGTGGCTGCCCGGCAGCAAATATGAGGGGTTGTTCGTGCTCATTCGTGGACGTATATATAGGGGCATGGGTCTGCCAAATCCGGTTGTAAATGCTCTTAACCATGAGCCACCAATGTTTGTCAATCTACCAATCTTGAGTACCTCAACATTTTCCATCCAACTCATAATTTGTAAAGCTTCGTTAGAGGATCTGCGGCGGTAAAACTTCCTCAGCGCGGCTACCTTGGTGACAAACCTCCTCACTTCGTTGTGAGGGTGGCAACGGGCTGCCCCACTGGGTTGTGAGGGTGGTGACTGGATTGCCTGGTGGCGGGCTTCTCCGGTACAGGGTCCCTCCAGCAAGCTTGGCACGTTGTCCTGATTGGGGGTGTGGTGATCGGGATATCGTCGAGGCGCAGGTGTGATACGAGCCCGACTTGAAGCAGGTGTGACAATAGCAGGGCTTTGGATCGGTCCATAGATGTGGAGGCTCCTCATGAGTTGGCCGCCTCGGTTCATCCTCATACCCGTCCTCTCCTTCCCACGGCAGGCACACCAGTCCCGATGGCACTCATACTCCGACGGACCAAAGATGGGAAGGCTAACGGACCACGATGATCCAGCCCCGACAGATCCGAGCGCCTGTTGCGCTGATGCAATGAATTCGCGCCGAACAAATGTCGCCGTCGGTCGGGCGCAGTCCTCCCAGCAGCGGCGGAGTGCAATGCGGAGGGCCATAGCCTCCTCCAACCGCATGGGATGACGCGCAGAGTCAGATCCGCTGCCCGCCATTGCCGAAGAAGACCGGAGATCACTGGACATGAGCTTGAGGAGCGAAGCGAAGTGGAATGGCTTGGCTAGGGTTTGGTCCGGCAACGAATAGGGACGAATATATATCGGATCGGATGGGCTAGCTTTGGCCGGATCCAACGTGGCGCATCACGCCCGGGCCTCCCCATATCCGCCCCAAATTTAGGCTGGATATAAGGGGTGTCGGTCAGCCCGGACGTTTGAGACGCACGTTTGGGTCTTATTTTTTTGAGCGATCAGTGACCAGGCCATCAGCCCAGGCGTTCGAGGAGGGTCGAGACGCCCGGCTGTAGAGTGTAGGTGCTTTGTATTTCCGTTATCCAAGTGATAGGAAGGGGAATGCCCGGTTGATTTATTTTATTTTATTTTATTGAAATGGGGGCAAAGCTGTTGCCTCCGCGAAAATGAACATCACCATCATTCCACAACCAAATGATCCACGGTTCGACCTACCAACCACGAAGTTTTGTGTTTTCCTCGTCCACGTTGAGAAAATTAAATAGCAGAACACTGCGGCCGGAACCTGACCAATGGAATTCGTGAAGAAACATCCAAGCAGCGTGATTTTGTTATGCATTGAGATTTTAGACCATGTTCGTTGGCGTCAACTCTTGCTACCAAGCTCTTTTCCTTGATGCTTGTGAAGACTCACACTGAAAACTTACCTGGGCTCTCTTCCTCGATGCTTGTGAAGACCCGCACTGGAAATTTACCTGGAAACCTTGGGCGCCGCTCCGCATCAAGTTCTTCATGTGGCTTGGGATGCAAGAGCGTTGCTGGATGGCAAACCGTCTGACACGTCATGGTCTCCCTCACGACGACGTTTGTGCCCTATGCGACCAAGAGCCAAAGACGATGCAACATCTTCTTGTGGGCTGCTCCTTCTCTAGGCAGATATGGCACGAAGTTATTAGTTGGGTGAGAGCACCAACTGGCCTACCTCATGGCGACACACCCTTTCAGACATGGTGGGCCACATCGTCCGACCAAGCACCAGCTTCTACTCGCAAGGGACTTGCATCCATCATCATCCTCACCGTGTGGTGGTTATGGAAACACCGGAATAGATGCATCTTCAACGACGATCGACCATCGGTCTCTCAATCCACCACCACCATCAAGGAGGCGCGCCTATGGGCCAAGGCTGGCGCCATCGGGATAAAGAACGCCATTCCTGAGAGTTAACCTTTGATGTTTTAGGGAATGATCAACCACTCTATTCCGTTTGCTCCAACACTCACTACCATGCCTCTAGCGCACATGACTACGTGAGTGTATGTAATCACATGCTATCACTCTTCTTCTGTCAATAAAAAGATACACAACCTTTCCGTATTCGCAAAAAAAAGAAGATTTTAGACCATTTTCTTCCTATACCTAACAGTGCACTTGGTCGAAAACATGGTAGCCCTCTAAGACCAAGCATCTGCCTCATCAAAGCCATGAGAGAAATCGCTCCGAATTGGCAACTTACAAACCAATCATTGCTAAAGTTACTCTTAAGAAAAACAAACAATACAAGGACCTGCTTCCACGAGCAAAAGTCCATCCCGAGAACAGCGATGGTATTTAATGAAATGTGAGAAGCTACTGTTAAAGATGAAATAAAATCATAACCATCAGAGGGTCAGAGATAGCACGAGGTTCGAGGAGATGGAAGCATGCAGTCAGGCACAGGCAGGGGCAAGGTTTTGGTTACCGAATGATGCATTTTTACCAAGGGGGACCGGTAAACGTGGTTACCACGGTTACCATGAAATTTCGAGCAAATTCTGAACAAAATTTATAATTGAATTTTAATTCAAATTCTTTCAAATATATATAGATAGCACTTGAACTTATATTTATCACAAAAGAGCTACTAGTTTGGTGGAACGTTGTCTACACGCGTGCTGTCAAGGTGCTGCCATACTTTACTATACATTGAGCATTTGAATTAAAAAAATTCAAAAAATTCGATTTTTTTTGCTCAAAATGCCCATTTAATTACCAAGGGGGACCGAAATATGCGGTAACCATGGTAAACCTCGAGATCTCGAGCGATAACCAAAACCTTGGGCAGGGGACACCATGGAAGCATGCAGGCAGGGGACAATAGTTGCGAATTGGTCAGGAGCCGTGATTTTACTCCATGAAGGTCAAGATCTTAGTCTGGTCATGCATCACCAGCATACCCGTAGCCGTGCCTTCATCGCATTGGGTGCCTGTCCATCTCTGATTGCCCCTTCTGCCCTGGTGTGTACCCAAAAATATGCCATCTCTTCTTCGGCTGCCCGCACCTCCACCCCTTGTGGGTGTGTGTGCTCCCCGCGCGCACCTCTGCGACAATGTCATCCGCCAATGAGATTTGGGAGGCCTTCTCGTTTGATTGTCTCACTGGTACTCATATCTTGATAGTGGAGCTGCCGGAAGCTGTTTATACTGATACCAAGAGGAAGTGTTTATCCAGAAACTGAAGTTCCAACGATTCGGCATTGTTCCTGTGAAATATAAGAGCACTGATTAGACTTCAACAGAAGCATTCCGAGATAGCAAGTCTTTTGTGGGTACAAATTGGATGTCAGGCAGCAACGAAATGTGTGTGGTAGCACTGTTATGATGCTTAGGAAACAGAAGGCTGTCCAACAAAAGAATTGCAATGCTCAACTGTTTAGTACGTAGTACCAATAAGTTCATTCTGGAAGGCCTCTCGCAAAAAACAAAGTATCAAATTTTCATTAACAAAGGGGAAATCAATACATCTATTTGCATGCAGTGTATTTTGCCACCACAAAGCTGTCAGTTATCGATAATGGATCTGGACTGGACGTCACACTGACACATGGTTTGGGAAATAAGAACAGAATTTGGACCGGGGATGTAAGGTCAGGTCACAGCTTTCTTTCATCACCATCAAAGTCAACTACCAAAAAAGTCTTCACACAAGAAATCATCAAGGTTAAAAATGTGCTATTAGATGCTCTGTGATAGCGTGCTGCGACACTTCTCTAGCAGAGTGTCTAGCGAAGTACTCGAGTGAGTTATTGACTTCTCTAGCGGTGGCGTGAGGAGGCAACCTGACGAGGAGCTGCGATGGCGAGAAGAGGAGGACCGGCAGCAGCAGCGGCATGAGAAGAGTTGTGAAGTGGAGACGCCCTCGTAAAGCAGATCATATGCGGATGGCATGGATGTATGGATGGTTTAGATGGCCAGCTAGAAGGGTTGACAAAGCTAGGGTTCCACATGGGCCAGATATATATGCCCCTATTCGAAACATGGCAACATGGGACATCATCTTCCCACACTCCACGAGCGACACTATCCCATCAGCACGGCCACAGAATATCTCCTCATTGGTTTTCTGAATACCTTTTCCCTCAAAAAAAAAACGTCTCTGAATACTTTCCTGTTTCCTAGGCAAACAAGACAAACTACCTACACTAACCTCAGCATATTAGATCCGAAGTTAGAGCTGCTATCACTTAAAGCATATGAATACTAGGTGCACTCAAAGGTTATCAGAAAAACCAAAGTATAAAGCTGATTAAACCCAAGTACTACAAGGGAAGCCTTTTAATCCCTGCAAGCTAGGTGAGCAACGTGCTGGTTATCGGTTACTCTAGTTTCAAAATTAATATACCTTGAAGAAACATGAACTGTAAGTAGTTCCTTGACTTCAATATCCACACCTTCCATCAATAAAAATGTGTATCACCTTCAGTTACGAATACATGAAACAAATTTCTTTTTTACCTCTCTAGCATACCATTATCCTTATTTCTCAATAGTATCTTAGGTATTTAGCCTTCACATGTGTATATTTGTCAAACTAGTAGACTTAAACGCAAACATTCTTTTAATTCTTGCTTTTAAGGAGGTCTAACAAAAGGCACACACTTTTAATACAACTACATTTTGACTAAATTTGAACAGCAGACTAAGACCATTTCTTGCCAGCCTAATTTATTAGGAAAGCACTGAAAATGGTGAACGTCTTCGTGATAAAAAAAGTAAACCGGCATGCTAACAGACTGCTTAAATACTGAAAGCTAACCTGAAAATCCTTGATGACATCCATATATTCAACATATCCAACATAGCAATATGACCTTTTCGTCCACCTATATCACACGGCATAGAACTGATGTGTATTCACGTATATATAAGGACCAAGTACTGAATACAAAAGAGGCAGTCTGCCCCCTCATACAACTCATGGTCATAAATGATAATTAGGGGAAATTATAGTCAGTATTCAGCAAGGGTGTAATATAGAATACGCCTGATGAAAGAACATAAGAGCCTACAGCGAAGTTCTCTCACTCAATAATTCAAATAAGTGAAACCGTTTAGTCATGCAAACACTGATAGTGTCAATATTATGTTATGGTTATAAATATTTTATTTACAGACTAACTTTCAGCTTCCTTTCGCATAATCAATAAGGGTATATGCAACAACCACAGGATAAGTCTATAAAGACATATGAAATAAGAAACAAGAAATAAAATATGTATCGCCAATGCAGTTCTCTTTGTAAATCTAAAGCTGGACATCAAGTGGCTATTATTGGTACTAGAAAATGTAGGTGGCAGCTTCAGAGAATACCACAACAGATTTGCATATTAACCAGGTAAGATCATATCAAATGGTTTATTCAAGTCCTTGGGTGATAGAAGATCACCACAACAGTGCCCTTTTGTCTTTTAGCTGAAGTTTTCACTCTCAATCAATCAAAGGCACTGCTAAATATCGTCTACATGGCTGATTTAGCTTGTAGTGGTAGTAGTTCTTTAGTTAACTTAGCCAGGGTATATGGCATGGCTAGCTCATCATCCGTTTTATGCACTGGAGCAAGGCTCTCTTCAAACAGGCTAAATCTTGAACCAGGGATCAAACGTGTAAGACGGGTGTGTGTCTCGATGACAGAAAGAATGGCCTCCAGAACTTGACACCTAGGATCATAGGTGTAAACCTTCTTCTGAAACTTTTCATGAGCCCAACGCTCGCTGGTAGCAATGACAATCTTCTTCCCCAAAGTGCCATTGCCGACAGAACCAATAACCCTCACAACCTTTGGCTCAGCTAATTCACTTCTGGCTTGCCCAAGAAAATCAATTCGATGTTTGAGGGACCAATCACCAGAGCCATAATCCAGCAGTCCCCAAATCTCCAAGGTGCTACCATCAGGGGTTCTGTTGCGAAGGTCCCGGACAATGCACAGGTGGTCATCCATCACAACCAGGTGCTCTCGTTCTGACTGGGCCCAGGAGCGCAGGTGCTCTGTTGGTCCCCAGAACGGCGGTGAACGGACACATCCGAAGGTTTCCTCTGCAACAGAAAAGGATATGATAGCAGCTCTTGGCCTTCTGATGATAAAAGAAGGATTGATCAACCAGTGCAGAAATCCATTGGCAAACACAGGTGGTATTTTGTTCACCATTGCATGAGCAACTGCAGAATTTGCAAACTGGGACCACTTGAAGGGTACTCCTCCAGCCGCAGGCCTCCAGCGATCAGCTCCAGGTGTGTACACATCACACCTGATCGTCTCCTTATCATCAGATAACCCATTGATCAACCTGACGACCTTGTACTCCCTTGTCCGGGCATCAAATCCCAGTCCAGCACTGGAATCATATTTTGGAAGACTGTGAGGTGGCAAACGTGTGACTTCCCTTGTGGATGCATTGCAAACATAGTAAGCTGGCGCAACAGCATCAAATAGAAGGGTGAGTCCACAGCAAGGTGAGGGCATCACTACTTCCACGGAGTTGCGGCGGGCAGAGTCAACGGTGAAGAGCAAAGCATCTCTCGAGCTTGGGCTTGAGCTTGACGGTGAGTATGAGCATACTGAGGTGGAGTCCAATTCTGCTGTGGGGGAGACAACTAGTAGCTTTGGTGCTTGTGGTGGCACCTTGGATGTTGCCATATGGAGGCTGCAGAAATCCTTGGAGGAGAAGACTGCAGCCCAAGAGCGGCAGACGGCCTGGAAGCGGAGAATGGATTTGACAGGGAGCCGAAGCAGCACCTCCAACATCATGTCATCAGGAAGCAACTGTGCACAAAGAGCTATAACGGCCTTCTTCCTCTTGTTGCTTGGGAACGCCTCTGCCGTAATCTTGGCAGCCTCGCCACAGGATGGCATGACACTCTTTCTCTTGCTGCTACTCATCATCCCACCACCAATGTCTGCTGCTCCAATCGATATTACTAATTCAGCAAGATGTTCTGCAGTGAAATACACACATGGGAATAATTTGAGTGTTAGCATAGTGAACGTCAATGCACATATTTTTTGGAAAGTAGACAGAACTTAACACCAAACTTTGTTTAAATAATATAAACCGACTGCTATTAGTACTTCCTCCCCGTGTTCGTATATATTGGATGTTTTGGATATTTCAATATGGACTACAAACGGACTGAAATGAGCGAACAAACATATGTATACATATGATTCAGAAAAAGGTTAGGATATCTTATACTCCCTCCGTCTGAAAAAGCTTGTCCCTCAAATGGATGTATCTAGCAACAAGTTAGTGCTAGATGCATCCATTCGAGGGACAAGCTTGGGACAAGCTTTTTCGGATGGAGGGAGTAGTTGTGACCCGAGGGAGTACTATTATTAGCTGGGAGGGGCAATAGACACCTAAACACACTGCAGGACTAGCCTGCACCTTGGACAGTAACAGCAGAAGTTTGAGGGTAATGGACATCGAAATACATCTGAAGATGCCACCCGCACCATGTACAATAGTAGAAAAATTGAAGGGATCAGATCGACCTTGAGCTGAGGCGGATCTACTAGCCGATTTCATCATCATTACAACAAAGGGAAGACGAGAGCAGAGGGAGATCCGTGTGACAAGAACATGAATTAAGCCATGGAACAGATCCGAGCGAGGTAGGGGGTTTCCTACCAAGCGAATCCACTGGAGGGCGCCCCTCGACGAGCAGCTTGTAGGATTGGGGTTACGGCGGCTCGGCGGAAGGAAGACTCGATTTTTCTGCCGAGAGAGACGGAGATTATTTAGGTTGGAATTGGATACAAACTGGTGAGAGTGGCGAGGGACCTGACTACTTGGCCTGTCGGGGCGTCCGATACCTGTAGTCTGTCGGTATCCGTCCGTCCCTTGCAAGCGTCCGATAAGACATCAACGGTTTATATCGTAAATACTCTCCCCGTTGTCTTCCATCACGTTAAAGCATCTACAACCGGACTTGCAAATCCGGCCCCTCGAACGCCCGCGAATGCGCTCTGATCGAACACCCTCAAATAATGTAATCCACATCCGGACACTTAAATTATCATATCTTAAATCCATACAAACTCATGCAACTATGTCGATGCACACACATCGTCCGGCTGCTCCATCACTACTCACTAAACATGCCATCGCGCTATCAAAATTTGGCATGTTTGGCTATGACGGAGTTCATCCACGGCTGCCCTTGCCCTTCCCGGCGCCCTTGTCGTTCTTCTCGCTGAAGTACCGGTCGAAGACGCAGTACGGATCGAGCCGGATCTGCTCGTTGCCGAAGCTATCATCGGTGTCACTGTCCGCCTTCTCCTTCGGTGGCAGTCCGGCCATGGCATGGACCGCCCGATTCTGCTCTAAGGTGAGGGCGCGTGTGTTCCTCCGCTGCCGTTTCTTCACAATGCGGGCACAGATGGCTTCCTCCTCTGCGGCTGCCCGTGCCGCCGCATCAGCCGCCTCCGCCATTTCTGTCGTGATACGGGCCTCGGCGGCCCTTATCCTCTCCTTCCCACGGCGGGCCGCCCGTTCCCAGTGGGACTCATAGTCTACCCGGCCGGTGATGGGGAAGGAGAGGGCTTCCGGCTATCGGGTCCGCGAGGATCCAGCCCCAGAGGACCCGGGCGCCCGTTGAGCCAACGCTATGGACTAATGGCGGACAGATCCGTCTGTCGGTTGGGTGTTGTCCTCCTGGGAGCGGTGGAGTGCAATGCGGACTGACATTGCCTCATCCAACCCGCAGGGGATGACACCCCAGTCGGCTGATCCGGACTGGTCGAAATCTAATCCGCTATCTGCCATGCCAGAGAAGGCCGAAAACCGTCGAAGGTGAGTTCGGGTGGCGGAGGGGAGTGGCTAGGGTTTGCTCCAACGAGCAGATGAGGATGAATATATGTGGGGTTGGACGGGCCGGGTCCGACGTGGCGGGCGTGCCCGGGCGCCCCTATATCCCCCCATATTTTGGCGGGATATGAGGGGTGTCGGTCAGCCCGGACGTTTGAGGCCCGTTTGAGGGGGGCGTCTGAATCGAAAATCGTGACCGGACAGTGATCGAGCGGACCGCCCGGGCGTATGAGGCGGGTTTGAGGCATCCGACTATAGATGCTCTTAGCAGGGGATTCGTTCAAATTACTACCTTTGTCCTGGTTTATTGGTTCCCTTTGTAATTTATGCTAAATTTTAATCAAAGATTTAACTAACAAACTATTAATGCATGTCAACAAAAAATATATCGTTGGATTCGTATTTGAACATAGTTTTCAATGATATAATTTTTTGTGGCATGCATGAAAAGTTTTGAAAAGTTTGTTAGTTATATCTATGATTAAAATTTGATACGAAATACAATAAGAACCGAAGTATATGCTATCTCTGTCCCCACTTGAGAAAACGCAAAAAGCAGTGTCATCGGAAAAGCTATACACCCAACGTTTCCCACGAACGTCACTCCTGTAAACGCCTCGTTGGCCGTTGGATGAAGTGCACAAATATTTGCGCAATGCTAGGCCCACTGTCGGCTGCAGACCCCTCCGCCGCTCGTACGTTTAAAGAAGGAAATATGAGGCGTGTTACAGACGTCGATTTGTTTATAAACCCTTCGACAGGAACGTTTACAACTAATAGAAGTAGGCCGGTGTGTGGTCTCATTCTTCCTGCCAACTGAAAAGACGAAAAAAAGCATGTTCTACATTCATGTAGAGTGTTACCCTTGAAGACTGGAAGACTCAAAAAATATTAAAACAGGCCTATTAGCTCAGCTGGTTAGAGCGTCGTGCTAATAACGCGAAGGTCGCAGGTTCGAGACCTGCATGGGCCATTTATCTTTTTTTTCTTCTCTTTTTTTTTCACTGTTGAAATTGCAAAAAAGAAAAGGAAAAAATATATATTTTTGGCTTCGCCCGGGTTCGAACCGGAGACCTTCAGTGTGTTAGACTGACGTGATAACCAACTACACCACGAAACCAATTTGTTGCAATTATCCACGAGGATCTTATATACAGTAGAGTTATTGCTTACTGTGGCGCCCACTGGATTGGGTAGACAAACCAGTGTCATGTCAGATTGAGATCCTGCAACAAGAAAAGGAACAAGTGTGATATGCTTCAGACTTCCACTCTATGGTGCTAACAGTTGCAGCATTATGGCATGTTTGGGAGGACAGGAACAATGTAAGTGGTGTGGTGGGGAAAATTAAAGCATACATTTGACTTCATATTGGCGAATAATTTCAGATTGGCTGTCCCAACAGTAGTGAGAACCTCGCATCAATCCCCAAAATGGTCTCCGCCACCGGAAGGGTCGGTTCTGAACAATGTAGATGTTGCAATCTTCTCTGAATCAAAACGCATGGGCACTGGTGCTTTAATTCAGAATCACTTGGGTCTGGTACTGGCTGCTTGCAGACGATATGTGGACCGAGTTGAAAATCCAGAACCAGGGGAAGCTATTGCAATGCGTCATGCGCTGTAATTTGCGGAGGGAGCTGGGTTCCAAAAGATTGTGGGGGCATCTGATTGTTTGACCTTGGTTACCAAAGTAAAGAGCAACATGGTTGATAGATCTCATATATGTGCCGTTGTGTTTGATATAAAAAGTAGGGTCTCAAACTTCTCACCTTGTAAGTTTAATCATGCACATCGAATCTGTAATGTGGCAGCACGTGTTCTGGCGAAATCAGCAGAACATGATGTGTTGGTATAGCGAGGCTCCTGAAATTATCAGGGCCGTCGTGTGTACTGAATAATTAGGAATATGAATGAATGATGCTGCCCATTTCCTCAGAATATAAAGGACAAGTGTGTGCTCTTCCGCAGTGGCTTACATTATATAAAGTTATTTTGTGTAGTCGTGTGTCCAATAGATGAAATTCAACAATTGATATTTTGGGTATATGATGCCCTTGTCCCAAGTGCTTTCCCATATTTTTTTGCTGGTCTCAACCATGCCGCTTTCCCTTTTGTTCGAGATATCATGGTGCTCATTGTCTCCAAAATGATGTCAACAATTGTTTCATCATTTTCTCGGTCACACTTAGCTTTCTTAGATGACCCTACTAAAAGTAGGACATATTTTTGGTCAGCGAGAAACACTTTCTTAAGCATACTCGATAGGATGATCATGATATATTTGTGCAACTCATGTAAACTTGATGACGCCCGTCAGGAGCCATGAAAATGATATGTTGGAACTGCCGAGGCTTAGGTCAGCCTCGGACAGTTCAAGAACTTGTGTGCCTTTTAAAGACACACCGGCCTAACATTATCTTTCTTTCTGAAATAAGAAAAAATAAAGAGTATGTTGAGAGTTTGCGCTACCGCTTGGGTATGAAAAATGTTTTTGCTGTTTCTATGCCAGGCAAAGGAGGTGGATTAGCGGTCTATTGGGATGACCTTTACACTTTGGAGTTAAACAAATATGGGGAACATTTTATTGACATGTACATTTCGAACGATGCTGGCACTAAGTGGAGATGCACTTTTATCTATGGGGAGCCGAAGGCGAGCCAAAGGTATGTTATGTGGGAATTGTTAAGGCGTATAAAACCTCTTGGGTCGGGTCCATGGTTTATGGCTGGTGACTTTAATGAGGCTATGTGGCAAGATGAGCATTTTTCTCGGATCAAACGGTCACCAAAACTTATGGCTAATTTTCGTATGATCATGTCTGAATGCAACTTGTTTGATTTGGGTTTTCATGGAGTTCCTTGGACCTATAACAATAAGCAGGAAGGTAACAAGAATGTGAAGGTGCGGCTGGACTGGGCGGTGGCATGCCCCCAATGGTCATCTATCTTTCCTAACTGCAAGGTAACGCATATTATCAGCTCCAGGTCAGATCATTGCCCTCTTCTTATTGAATTGATGGGAGCTCCTCGTTCTGGCACATTTATTAAACATTTGAAATATGAAGCATATTGGGAGAGGGAAGATGCGGAGCTGCAAGTACAGATTGATTCGTGTTGGAATAAAAATGCTAGAGTCAATAATCTGGGAGATGTTGCCAATAATCTGGAAAAGTTGATGAAGTCTCTTCATGGGTGGAGTCAGGTTCACATTGGATATTTGCCAAAAAAACTTGAATCTGCTCGCAAAAGATTAAGTGTGTTGTTTAACAGAAGTGATCATAAAGCAATAGTAGAAAGGAAGAAAAATTTAAAGGAAATGGATGAGCTCCTGTTAAAGGAAGAAATTATGTGGAAGCAGAGATCATGTCTGAATAAAATGAAATGGGGAGATAGGAACACAAATTTTTTTCATAGGAAGGCCACTTGGAGAGCGAAGAAAAATAATATTTCTGCCATCAAAAGAAGAGATGGGTCTCTCTCTCAGGATATGGATGAAATAAAAGGTATCACTAATGATTTTTTCAAGAATCTTTATTCCTGTGATTCTGTGGTTAATCCGTCCCGTATCATTTCTCTTGTGAAACCATTGGTGACTGATCAAATGAATGAGGATCTTTGTAAGCCATTTTCTGAGCAAGAAATCAGCGATGCCCTATTCCAAATAGGGACGTTAAAGGCCCCGGGGCCAGATGGATTTCCTGGCAGGTTTTTTCAAAGAAATTGGGGGCTGCTTAAGGAGGATATTGTTCGTGCCATCCAACAATTTTTTATTTCTGGAACTATGCCTGAAGGGATAAATGATACAACTATTGTTCTTATTCCTAAGGTGAAGAATCCTCAGTCCATAAAAGACTTTCGTCCAATCAGTCTTTGTAATGTGATTTATAAGATTATCTCTAAGTGCCTGGTCAACAGACTAAGACCTCTGCTAGATGGTATGATTTCTCCTACCCAAAGTGCATTCATCCCTGGAAGATCAATATCTGATAATGCACTTATCGTGTTTGAATGTATGCACTCTTTAAATACGTTAAAAGATAGCCGTGGTGAATTTTGTGCATATAAGTTGGATCTAGCTAAAGCGTATGACCGTGTCGATTGGAATTTCTTGGAAAGAATGCTTCAAGCGTATGGTTTTGCTCCAACATGGATTAAGTGGATCATGTCTTGTGTTACCACTGTGAAGTTTGTTGTGCGTTTGAATGGCCAGTTGTTAGAGCCTTTTCATCCTTCTCGTGGTCTCAGGCAAGGGGATCCACTATCACCATACTTATTCCTCTTTGTGGCTGAAGCATTGTCGTTGCTACTTAATGATGCTTCGGCAAGAGGGGCTATTCAAGAGTTCCGGCTAAACAGACATGCCCCAGGTATATCTCATCTCCTTTTTGCTGATGATAGTCTCCTGTTTTTTAAGGGTAACTTGGAGCAAGCTCTGAATATTAAAGGCATTTTGTCGGCTTATGAGGAGGGAACTGGCCAACTATTAAGTCCGGATAAATGCTCCATATTATTTGGCAAAAAATGTTCTATGGAAGACCAGGTATCTATTCTGGTTATCCTTAAAATCACGATTGATGGTTTTGAGGATAAATATCTAGGCTTGCCTGTTCCAGAAGGTCGTATGAAGGCAGGTAAGTTTCAATCCACCAAAGATAAGGTGCTCAAGCGGGTTTCAGATTATATTGAAAAATATGCTTCGAGCGGAGTGAAAGAAATCCAGATCAAGTCTGTTATTCAAGCTATTCCCGTGTTTGCAATGGGTATTTTTAAATTCCCTGCTTCACTGTGTGAGGAGTTATCCCAGATTATCAGGAATTTTTGGTGGGGCGATGAAGAGAATAGGAAAAGAATGCATTGGCTGGCTTGGGATAAGATGACGAGACCAAAAAGTGAAGGGGGTATGGGCTTTCGTGATCTTCGGCTTTTTAATCAAGCACTCCTTGCGAAACAAGCTTGGCGTCTTTTGGTTTTTCCGGACTCTCTGTGTGCTAAGGTGATGAAAGCTAAATACTATCCTCATGGGCACCTTATTGATACGGTATTCCCTCAAGCTATTTCCCTTACTTGGCAAGGAATTATGCATGGCCTTGAATTGCTAAAAAAGGCATTATTTGGAGAGTGGTCGATGGGAGTAGTATAAATACTTGGAGGGATAATTGGATCCCTAGGGAATCTGGCCTACAAATTTGCGGTAAAAAGAGCAGAACTAGGATCAAATTGGTTTCCGAGTTATTTTTGAGTGGATCCAGGAGTTGGGATGAGAACCTGATAAGGCATCTATTTTATATTCATGATGCAGAGGAAATCCTAAAGCTCCGTATTCTTCGAGTGGGCGAGGGAGACTTTATTGCTTGGCACCACGAGAAAAGTGGCTTGTTCTCCGTGAAGAGTGCGTATAGACTAGCTCTGAATCTTAAAGAGCCGAGGAGTGTGTCTGGCAATTCCAATGATGCCATAAATGGGGATAGGAGGCTCTGGAATATTATTTGGAATGCTAATGTCCCCCAAAAAATTAATTTTTTTGCCTGGAGGGCTGCTTCTAATAGTTTGGCGGTTCAACTCAATAGGGTTAAACATCATCAAACTACTCTAGGTACATGCTCAATATGTGGTATTGATGATGAGGGTATCTTTCATGCTTTGGTGGTTTGTCCCAAGGCTCGTGCGTTCCGCATGGCTCTGAAGGAAGTGTGGAAATTACCAGCGGAGGAGACCTTCAAATATTCTGGACCGGATTGGTTCCTTATTCTATTGGACCAGTTAACTACGCCTGTTTGTGAGCAAACTATATTCATGTTTTGGAGAGCTTGGCACTTGAGGAATGATTTGATCTTTGGTAAGGGAATGGAATCCATCTCAGCCTCGGTAAGTTTTGTCGAAAATTATTGTGCATCTTTCTCGTCTTGTCATGCTAAAATGCAGGTGGAGATATGCAGTAAGGGGAAGCAAGTGGAGTTGGATCTTCAGCTAACCAATAACATTGAGAGGCAGGTTACTCTTTGGAGGCCACCTACCCCAGACGTCTATAAGATTAATGTCGACGCAAGTTTTGTGGAGGCCATTGAAGCTGCGAGCGTGGGGGTGGTTGTTAGAAATCACCATGGACAAGTGATCCTATCCTCCTGGGATTATATTGGTACTTGCTACAGCGTTGAGGAAGCGGAACTTAGAGCGTCCTTGTCCGGCCTATATATTGGTATGACTCTAGACATGCCCGTCATTTTGGAAACTGACTGTGCGTTTGTAGCCTCCGTTTTTGGTAAAGAATATGTGGACAGATCATCCCTTGTTGATCTAAAGAAGGAAGCTGTAGAAGTCTCAAAGTTGTTGGTGAATTTACAGATTTCTAAGATCAACAGGAGGGCTAATATGGTGGCTCATGAGATTGCAAAGTTTAGTTTTGATAATAGTTCTGATGGTCTTATGTTTCATTCTGTTCTGCCCTGCGTGGCAAAGTTTATAACGAATGATTGTATGAACATTTTAAATTAATTAATACATGGAGGGGGTTTTCAAAAAATATATTTTTCTTAGTTCATCTCTCTATTTGCTTAGACTACTAAGAGAGATGGAGTAGATATTTTCAACAACTTGTGAGAAATATTTCTCAAATAGGCTCCAAAGAGAGCATACCGGCCTTCATGCTTAGGCTGTCAAGACGTCGTATGCCTCTGCTTTATCGAGCAGTTGTAAAAATAAACTCTTGTAACATTTAGGACCTAAGTTTCTTTCCCAAAAAAAAACGTCAATGCATAGTGTGACTTTAAAATTTACCGAGCCAGAAAATAGAAAGTTTATTCTTTCAGTTGGAATTTGTAAGCTCCGAGTTCAGTTAAAAAAGTTACAATTGATCATACTGTACATGTTTCAGTTCTTCAGCTAGAAGGGCAACCTACTGTCCGGAATCGATCGCCCCGAGGAGCAGGCGCGGTCGGTCGCTAAATACGCGATGTGAGAAGAACATATAAGGAGAACAGAGAAAACATAAAAATAGAAAAATAAAATATTAATACACTCAGAGAATATATTAATTTGTTTTGCACTGGAGAGACAACGGGGTGGTGGCGCAGTTGGCTAGCGCGTAGGTCTCATAGCTAAAGCGAGTGATCCTGAGGTCGAGAGTTCGAGCCTCTCTCACCCCATTTTTCTTTTTCTTTTGTCCTCGGCCGTTCCTGAACTATTATCCCTGCTGACGCTGAGACTGGTAAAGTGCGGCGCCAACACTAGAACGCTGAGCTTCCCGCACCGTCTCGCGATGCTCCGGGCTCGTCACCCATGGCTCTCTCGCTCGGTTTTCCTGATCTGCTAGAGAATACGTCGAGGGTTTGAGCCTTTCTTCCCTTGGCGTTTGTTTGCTGTGGCTGTTCCCTCTGTAACTCAACTCTCTGGATAAACGTCGACTATACACATGTGACTCGCTAATTTTCATTTTTTATGACAAAACTAATAGAAATAGCTCAATGTGTGGTCTCATTCTTCTTGGCAACCACGTACAGTCCTGCCAATCGAAAATCAGTCTGTTCTTTTTTTTTTTGGATAAAAGAAGGGCTCGCCCCTTCCAATTTCCATTAAAGAAACGATAACAAGTTTAGAACTACAACATAAGTGCACGACATCCGAACCCTACTGCAACTACTGCTACCCCGCAATCGACGTCTCAAATCCTCATGCACCAGGAAGAATCGAGGCCAAACCCAAAGGATCCAAACACAGTCGATCAGAAACCACATCTACTTATTATAGACCAGGAAACACCAAGAGAGGCCCCAAAAGGACATCGAAAGTCTTGTAGAATATCAACCCAAAAGAACTACCAGCCGCATCAAGTAAACAACAGAGCATGCTCAAAGCTTCAAGGGAAGAAACCACATCTATCCTTCCAGGCGTGCCACATTGAATCTCCACCCGTGCGAAGCTTTGTACACCTCATTTGCTACCCGCTCTAGCAACTTTATTCCCAACTCCATTACCTCTCTTGTTTGCTCCTTTATTTGTAAAGTGGACCAATCCAAAATCCCGTGACACGTTAGCTTAATCAAAATCATTGGATAAATAAACTTCTTGTTATCAAAAATCACCTCATTGCTGCACTTTCATAAAGTCCAGAATAGAGAAGATATTCCAACTAATACAAGTTTTTTTTTATCTTCCTTTAAGAAGGATTTAATCCAAACCCCCATACATTCCTCAATGAAGAGGGAGTTTTTTTCAACCCAAAAGTACATTGTAACAAACAAACTCCATACTAGAGAAGCAGCAGAGCAAGTGATTAACTGATTCATCCTTTCCACAGAAAACACAAGTTTTCTCCCCTCTCCACCCTCTTTTTAACAAAGAATCTCCCTCACACAAGTCTGTTCTTCAGTTTGGCAGCGAAAAGGTAAGTTGAGTATCCATGAAAGAATGTACTCCCTCCGTACCAAAATTTTTGTCTTGGATTTGTCTAAATACGGATGTATCAAGTCACGTTTTAATATGACAAGTTTTTTGAGACGGAGGGAGTAATACGAGATCGAATTGGCAGAAGTGGCCTATTAGCTCAGCTGGTTAGAGCGTCGTGCTAATAACGCGAAGGTCGCAGGTTCGAGACCTGCATGGGCCATTCCTCCCTTTTTTTTCTTCTTCTCATTTTTTTTATACTGTTAAAATTGCAAAAAAAAAAGGAAGAAAAATTTTGTTTGGCTTCGCCCGGGTTCGAACCGGAGACCTTCAGTGTGTTAGACTGACGTGATAACCAACTACACCACGAAACCTTTCTGATGTAATTTTCCACACAATCTCTAACATAGTTAGGACAAAGCAAAAGCTGTATTGCTTTGTTGTTTTGCTCACTGACGTGGTACACAGATAAATGTCATGTCAGGTTCAGATTTTCAGCAAAAAAAAAAGCAACAAGTGTGTATTCTTCGACAATTGGTCACGTCATATAAACTTAATTTGTGTACTTGTGTTTCCAGTCAATGAAAACTAACACTTATGTTGGGATAGACAAGGTCTTCCCCATTCTGTATTACGATGCCCCTCTCTTTCTTTCTCATATTTTTATGCTGGCCTCAGTGATGCTTTTCTCTCTTCTGTTCGAGATATCATGGTGCTCAGTGTCTCCGAACAATTGGTTCGTCATTTTCCCTTCATACTTAACTTCCTCGGAAACCCCACTACAACTGGGATCACAAGATCTCCCATGTTTCGACCGTGTTTGAATGGAGGGATGCGAGTGGATGAGTCAAGACATACTTATGGTCAGTGAAAAATATTTCTTAAATATACCCAATAGGATGATGATGTCTTCATTTTTTTTTCTTGAGCAACTCATGCAAACACACCTAGGCATAGAAGGTTGGGTGGTAATTGAAAATTGCAATTCATCAAGTTGTAAGCTTCGACCTGACAATAGAAAGTTGCAATTCATCGAGTTGGTAGCATCCATTTTGGTAGTAGAAAGTCACCGCCCAGCAAGTTAGAAACTTCATTATGTGTATAAAATTATTTTCATCGAGCTTAAAATAGAAAGTTTGTAATGTTGAGTTGGAAGCTCCAAGTTTGGTAGAAAAAAGCTAAAACCTATCAAGCTGGATGCTTCATCTTGAGAAGTAAACAAAGTATGAAGTTTTTGTTTTAGTGTTAATATAATACTACTAGTAAGTACTAAAATGAAGTAGTTAAAACTAAAATAGAAACACCATTAAAAATGAAGTAGAAAAAAGCTGAAACCTCAAGTTGGATGCTACGCGAGGCCCATTAAAAATGTATTGTTCCATATACTATTAGTTTGCAAACCGTACACAACGGGGTGGTGGCGCAGTTGGCTAGCGCGTAGGTCTCATAGCTAAAGCGAGTGATCCTGAGGTCGAGAGTTCGAGCCTCTCTCACCCCAACCTTTTTTTCCCTTTTTTTCCTCGGCCATTCCTGAATTATTATTCCACTGACCAGCGATTTGTTTCAGCTGCCATGAACACTGGAGCAGCAACGGTCGCTCCAACTGCTAATTTCACAGCTCCGCATGATTGATGCCCCTTTGTCGAGCGCACTTTATTTTACATTACATCCGTCTTTCGCCAAAAAAAATCAGGAAAATGCGCATCTGTATTTTTTGGGTGCATCATATGCCTTCAAAAAACCTGGCATGCTATGTCACTGCTGCCATGTCAGTACAACATCATCTACTTCAGGGGCCATCACATTCAGGAACCACTTCAGCCTGTCAACAAAGACCAACAGAGTGCCAGTACTCCCTCCGTCCCTTTAACTGTCAAAAACGCTCTCATGTTATGGGAGGGAGTATCAATGTACTCGTGAACGCCTGACTGGTAAAGCAACAAACAGGCCAGTAGAACATCACGGCTAATACAGCGGCAGACCACACAGTGCGGGAAACTACAATGGCCAATTCTAAAACCTTGTGGTTAATAGATAAACACACATCCATGATGATCCAATACAATAGGATAAAATCGACACGCTGAGGGAACTAATGGCTTTTCAGCTAATAACATACAGCACATGACAACAGCGCAGCGGGTACCTTTGTTCACTACAACTAGATAGGAAGTGCGGCTTGCCGCACCCCACCCGCCCAGCCACATCCAACCTGGTATATGACGTTTTTTATTTCATACGTTTATACGATGAAAGGCAATAGTGTAACGGTTCAGTATGTTATAGCAAAAGTGCAAGGTTCAATAGGTCACGACAATTTGTTTACAAATATATATTACACAAGGCAACAAAAAAGAGAATAACTATGCACTGTTTCTATAAGAAAATTGTATAAGAACATGTGTTACACAAAAATTTTATTGTCTAACATTTTTGCAGTTGCACAGGTCACATGTTACAGATAGATAAGGTGCCCACATGATAGAACAAAAAAAACTAAGGAGCACACAAGCCTTTGTTTTCTCCCTAACAGATTGACTGCTTTACTTGCGATGATAGCATGCAGAACTTTGTGTTTGTTGATCCCTTTAACTGTCAAAAACGCTCTCATGTTATGGGAGGGAGTATCAATGTACTCGTGATCGCCTGACTGGTAAAGCAACAAACAGGCCAGTAGAACATCACGGCTAATACAGCGGCAGACCACACAGTGCGGGAAACTACAATGGCCAATTCTAAAACCTTGTGGTTAATAGATAAACACACATCCATGATGATCCAATACAATAGGATAAAATCGACACGCTGAGGGAACTAATGGCTTTTCAGCTAATAACATACAGCACATGACAACAGCGCAGCGGGTACCTTTGTTCACTACAACTAGATAGGAAGTGCGGCTTGCCGCACCCCACCCGCCCAGCCACATCCAACCTGGTATATGACGTTTTTTATTTCATACGTTTATACGATGAAAGGCAATAGTGTAACGGTTCAGTATGTTATAGCAAAAGTGCAAGGTTCAATAGGTCACGACAATTTGTTTACAAATATATATTACACAAGGCAACAAAAAAGAGAATAACTATGCACTGTTTCTATAAGCAAATTGTATAAGAACATGTGTTACACAAAAATTTTATTGTCTAACATTTTTGCAGTTGCACAGGTCACATGTTACAGATAGATAAGGTGCCCACATGATAGAACAAAAAAAACTAAGGAGCACACAAGCCTTTGTTTTCTCCCTAACAGATTGACTGCTTTACTTGCGATGATAGCATGCAGAACTTTGTGTTTGTTGATGGTGGAACTTGCACAAGTAACTCCACATTTAGTCCGACAAAATGATGGCAGCTTCCATGGAGCCGCCAGACCTGAGAAGCACAAAGAATGAAAACATGAGTAAACTGAAGATGTCATGAACATAAATTTGTCAAAAGTGCAGGATCAATGCACAATATTTATCAAACTGAAACATGCTAATTGGTTTGGAAGTACAACATGCACTTGATTTTATGTGTAAAAAAGGAGTGCTTACATGATTAATGGTGGATGTAAGTGTGAAGGAGGCAATGTAACTACAATCATCTATGATGATGCCTTCACAACAATAAAAATACTCAGCAAGACCTGGAGACTCACATAAGGGCATAATCTCCATAAGAAACTTGATTTTCAGTAGGAAGCGCCAAAACTCAAATCAATGCATAATATATTAATAGTGGTTCAGTATAAAGCAGCAATTTAGGGGCAAGCACAATATAGATATGATTCAGTACAAAGTACTCCCTCCGTCCCAAAATAAGTGTCTCCGTGAGATTTTAAATTGGGTTAACGGGTTAAGCATCTTTTAAGTTGAATGATAGTATGATGCCAAACAGAACATGTTTGTTAGAATGCATATTGAATAGTACAAACTGAATTTCAACTTGGACCATCCGATGTTAACACATATAATATTTTTCGACTTGCAATATAATTGTACCAAACCACAAGTATTTTTCGATTTGGATATACATGGGACCAAAAAATGTAACTAAAACTGCAACATGATATGACAACTACCACAACCAAAAAGAGAGCACGGACATGCTCATGTTTAAATCGGAATGAGAGAAAGAACAAAAAAATTGACTGCGCCTATAACAAAGAGGGAACAGAAGAGAGGAGGGAGAGGGGTAAGGGACCTTCCATGGCATCAGCTCTAGCCGGGGAGGGCCGGGGCAGACAGGTGAATCATGAGAAGGAGGCTCCTCTCTACCGGTGGAGAAGGAGCAGACCTCGAGAACCCTTCCTTAGTTCCTTTTGCTGCCGGTGTCGTCCTGGTACAGACCAGACATAATTTAAATTCCCTTGCATAGAAATGCATCAGGTTCAATCTCCCTGAATGAGGAAAAGTACATGTGCTACAGTTCACAGCAGCCTTGATAGCCCTTGTGTAGAAAAAATAAAGTCTGCCATCTTCCAACAAAATATAAATTGCAATCCTACAGTTTTGACATGTGCATCGACATTAATGTTTGACTTAACCAAGTAAGTATCAACGCTACCCTTTTGACGCAGGTCCATTTATTTGATTTTTGGAACAGTTTCGACACACTGCATGAATATTTCACATCACTATGCTAGTTGAATCGTGGAGTTGATGTCAATCAACATAAGTGTTATATATCAAAGTAAGTAAGCTGGCCTTTAATAAAGCATGGAGCTAAAATAGATCAAGTGGGCTACCTTACCGCCTTCTTGATTCCAACAGATCATGTATCCATTTTGAGGCCATCAAGTAATGAATCAAACTCCTACAGTTATAGCGCAGTGTCGATCATAAAAAATGTAGACGCGGGATTTTAGTAAGTGTCAAATCATGATTCTTTATAGCTGCAAGTACCTCCAGCCAGTAAGCATGCGCGCAGCCAAATCGTGAATCTTTATCACCTGTACTTGCAAAATCTCCAAAACAAGGATGTTTTCAGTTAGTTGAAGCTAGATATGGCATGCACCTTGGACGACTACCACACATAGCATGCACCAAAGTATGAATTAGTATGAAACTGATCATCAACTTGGTCTGGTTTCTTGGAAATCCTTTGAACGGCATATATATATACTAAAAAAAGCAACAAGTTTTACAATTCCTTTTTCATCATCCGTGTAAAACGCGAGATGCATGCCAAGGAAGCCCAACAACTAGCTAGTTTATACTAAAAAAACCTTGAGATGTAGGAATCAGGCTATTGAGTAGTTGGAAAAAATCCATGAATGATGGATCCACAAACACTTACAAGAGATTCTTTTCCTGATGGTCTCTTCAAGAGAGATTAACTTCACATCACCAGTGACATGTAATGTGGTATGTTCAACTACGTAGTAAGTATATAAGTGGTATTTTCTGTTGGAAATTTATCACTCACTGCTTCATGTAGAGTAACTTGAGTTTGCTTGAATCAAAAAAAGTGATTTAATGAATCATAAAGAGGAAACTAAACATCCAAACCAGTTTCGGTCAATCGGGGGATGTACATGTAAATTTGGAGGGTAGGAGGGGCAGGCGGATAGCTCACCGTGTACGCCGTTCGTAATGCCCATCACATGCAGCCGTGCAGGAGAGGAGGCAGGGGCTGAACATCCTTGCTCCTCTGGCCGCCCTCTAGGGGCTGAACATCCTAAGTCTATGTGTAGTGGTGGAGCTAGCAATTTTTGAAAGGCGGGGCACGTTGCAAGCTAAATTAGCAAAGTATTTCACTGTGGTATGGAAGTACCCTTCTACTTCCAAACTCATTTTGAGATTGGGATGAACAGTAAATTCTGAAAAAAAAAGTCTGAAATGTTTTGGTGCAAAAATTGACAAATGTTCTTAGTGCTTGCAAATTTTCATCCCGAAATAACATTCGTGGAAGTCATGAAAAAAAAAACAGCCCTCCAAAATGCTTTAGTAAATACCTTTTCTGGAGTGTTGATTTTGTCATGGTGGGGCTCGTCTCCTGAGTTCTAGGGAAACGATGACGAGCATGCCACGCTTGCGACGGCACAAGGTGTGCGGCAATGGTGCAGGTGCAAGTGTGGCACATGGTTGCTCAACTATGTGCATGATGGCAGCGGGCATGAGGTATGCGATGACGTTTACGTGACGTGAGTGATGCACATTATGGCAGACAAAGGGTGAGCGGATCATGTGAGGCTTCCTTACCTGTCCTACCTGCGTGCATGCTCAGCAACCTGTCATGAACCCGTCGCCAGATAACTTGTGAAGATGGGGTAGGGTTGCCGGATGGCTCTATGTGGGTCATTGGCAGCACTAACGGTCTTTGTCCACATTCTGCGTCCGATCATTGTCAAAATACTGGGGATGCCTGAAGGCCCCTTGAGTTGGCTCTCGGCGACTAACCTTGTTGATGCTGGTGGGCAAGCCATGACCTGTCCATCGGCATCGTATACATATTATGTCCAATTGGGTCGTGATGTCCATGGTCATGGTGGTGAGCGTGCATGACTGCTGAAGCTTGGCAATCTGGCTTCTTTTATTGAAAGTGGGGATAGTAGTACTTGGTGACTTAACTTTGGTTGTGCTATTGAGTATAAGGCCTCGAGCTTATAAGTGAAAACTCTAGGTGGCATTTACTGATTGTATCTGGTAATGTGGTGTTCCACATCATAACTTGTTGGCCTCATTATCTGGAGTTTGCTTGGACTTCTTATTCGGAGTAAAAAAACAAGATCATGTAGACACTGACCGTTGCACGACATTCCTTTATTGGAAGTGTTGTTATCGAAGCAACTTTTTCATAGTCCAGGTGTTGTCACCGGTGGTGGTTGAGGAAGGCGATTTGTGGCACACAGGTGCGAGGGAGCCAACCCCACTTTTTTGCTTTTTTATTTGAACCTTTTATATCTTTTGAACAAAAAGCCCAAGTTATGTTTTATTTCGGGGCTGTTTGGTTTTAGACGTAACCATGCCACACTTTGCCATACAATTTTGCCACACTTGCCTAAGGTTAGTTCTTCAAAATGAGAGCCACAAGTTGGCAAACCTAAGAGAATCTTGCCACACTTTTTGAGTGTATGAGATGTGGGACCCTAGTGTGGCTTGCCTAAGGTGTAGCTTGAACCAAACACCCACCTAAGTTGGTCAAACTTGCCTAACCTTAGGTGTGGCAACCTTAAGCAAATTTAGTCTCAAACCAAACAGCCCCTTCATGTTCCTCGTGACGATGGCTTTAAAATAATACCATTTTTTACGTTTTGACAAGTTTACAAAACATCATCAAGTTTCAAATGCGGAAATTTGACACAAACGAACAAAATCACTATCTTTCAGAAGCTAAAACTTAAAACTTGATGTGCCCTCTTACGAAATTCAACGACTTTACGGACCACGAAGCAATCGTGTGGCGGAGAATGATCGGGAAGGTGCGTGCTCCCCAAACTTTTGTGGTGGTTGATGTTAATGGTTATTATACATGCTATAGTTTACTTCAACGGGACATTCACACGTCGCATTTTTTTGTTTTTGTGTGTGTGTGTGTGCGCGCGCGCGTGCGTTGAGTGTTGGTTAGGTGCATTCTAATTGTAAAGAGGTTGGATCGATGGTGCTTATATTCTCTTGACGTGACACCATGAACCAATAAAACCTATCCTTTATCGAAAAAATGCTATAACGAGGAGCCTATCCTCTAGTGGCAGTTTAAAAGAAAAAAGAACTCACCTGAAGAAAAAGAAAGATAAACACAAGAAACTAGGGTGTTGTACTTTACTTTCACGAATTTCCGCGGTCAAATCAGATAGACCTTCTGTCTATTATAGAAATTCATTAAAAGTACAAAACAAGTTAAATATAATAAAAAGAATTACATCGAGGTCTTTAGACCACCGAACAACCATTACCACCGTCAGAATGAGCAGCCGACGCAACTCACTATGCACACTTTTTCATTTTATATAAAGTGATAGAGATCAGATTGAAAAAAATATAGTGTAAAAATAAGATATTTTTAAAATGAAAGGTGCTCTGAAGTTTTCTTAAAAGACAAATAAGAATTGATAATCATATTTATATTTTATTAGCTAAAATGGAAAAGTTTTTTTCTTTTTAGGAAAAACTGGAGCTCCCGCGGTGCCGCCCTAGCGACAGCGTCACCGCCGGCGCCCCAATCCCAAATCCCACCACTCCCACTCCCACCTCCACTCCCACCTCTCACGTGCGGCGCCGCCGCCGCCGCCATTCCGGTTCTTCCTCGCCGGCGCGTCGCGTTCCCGCCATCTCCACCCCGCCCCGGTCTTCGGCCATCGGGCTTCGAGGCACCCGGCGCACCATCCAGATCCGCCCCTGCCCTCCCCCCAAATCGGCATGGCGGGGCAGTCCGACCCGCATCTCTCCCTCTTCTCGCCCTCCGAGGTAATCGACCCCCGCGTCCACCCGTCTCTGTATGTATCCTTGTCGACCTAGGAGGGCTTGTTCCCCCGCTGCTGGCTCCCTTTGTGATGGCGGCTGGTTGGTTCGTTTGGTGCAGGTGGAGTTCGTGGCCGAGGACGAGATCGTCGAGATCGTCCCCAACATCCGGATGGAGGCCCTGAACATGATCTGCGTGCGTGCTCTCAACTTACTGATTTTTTTGCTTGTCAGTATTCTCCTAGTTCACTCGTTATCTTCACCGCGCCTCCATTTCTCCGGGATTTTATCCGGCCATTCGCTGTCAGTGATTAGTACACTTCGAAGCCGTGGTGACTGTTAGCTGCCTTCTAGTATTATGTGGCAATTCTTGAGAGAGCTGGGCCAATTTTAGAGTTCAGTCATGTCTAGGGTATGTTTGGTTTCTGGCCCTCAAACATCTGTTGCCAATTTCATTGCGAGAGTTTCCTCCACCCTGCATTGGCCAAAAATTCGGCAAACAATTGTCAGTTGTGACGGGAACATCAAATTATCCTTAGGCAACCGAAGTTTTGGCAACAAATGAAGCAATATCCAAAGCACCAATTGGTGCTACTCACATGGTTCAGTTTTGGCTAACATTGTACTCACCTCCATCATGTAGGGGGATTTCGGACCCTTCTTCCCACAAATTCCAAGCAAGGTCCCTCTGTGGCTTGCTGTGGCACTCAAGAGGCGTGGCAAGTGCACCATACGTGCACCCGAGTGGATGACTGTTGGTGAGTGCTCCGCTCGCTTGCTTGTTTTAGTAGCTTCATCTCCTGTCAAACCTGTATCGTAGCTTATAGGATTACATTTGCTACATGCTGGTGCATATATGACAAGTCATACAGGGGAGCTCTGTACCTCTAACTTATTGAGTGATGCATGCGACCAGTGTGCACGTTTTCTGAATTTTTGTGTGCTTGCCCATTTGTCCTTCAGTTGCACCATCTGGTGAAACTGACACTGCTTATATTTGATAGTACATACTTAACTGCCTATTTCGCCCCTTAAATGTTTGTTATCTTTGTTGCTAGAGCGCTTAACACAGGTGTTGGATGCTGAAAGAGAGTCACCTAGGGAATTTCAGCCATTACCATTCCACTATATCGAAATTTCTAAGCTTCTGTTTGATCAGTAAGCAGACCTTGCAACTCTCTGACTTCTTTTGTTGTAGTAAGAACCTATATAATTCCGTTAAATAAACAGTATATATAGCCTAATTCTCTTCTTTTTTTGTACAGTGCTCGTGATGACATCACAGATGCTTACTTGGTGAGTTATAAAGAAATCTGAAGGAAAATTTGTACTGTCTAGTTTGCTACGATTTTCTTAAAAGATTCTTACTTTTAGCTTTGATACAGGTGAGATCTTTGATCGAGGATATCAGAGATGTCAGGTTCCATAAGGTCGAGACTGGATTAGAGACAATATCTGGCCGTACTCATGCTGTGAAGGTATGTTTTTGTCCTCCACTTCCAGCCACTGTCTCCTAAAATTCTGCTGTTAAAGTTGTCATGGAGATGTGTAATATGTCTCCTTTTTTCTCAATTACATTAACAGTTCTGGTGTTTTTCTTGAAGTGATCTTATATGCGTATCTATAGGTTAACCTTCTCGTTTCTCATGGAACTCTTCAGTTAACAATACACTTCTACAAAAATTTGAACATGTCTAGGGTTCTATGAATATTCAAATGTTGATAATATGATTATGGGTTACAAAATTATGAGAGTTTCTGATTATTATTTTTGAAACTGCAACATTTCATTCCATACTTAAACCCGCACAGCAAGATTGCTGGCGACCAAAGGCGATACAAAGCCTGGGGCCTGCTCATGCCACACAGAACTGGCTACCGCTACCCTAAAGCCATATGTGGTAGTTCATGGGCAGCTTTATTACATTCACGCTTACAGAAATGAAATTCGAAGCTGTCAAAACCAGCTCGACATAAACTGCGAGTCTCCCTGAGGAGGACTCCGATCGACGCTGAATCAGGTTCTCTTGACTTTAGAGCATTTCACCAGATTGAGGGAGTCAGACTCAAAGATAACTCTGTGCAGCCCCAGCTCTAGCCCAGCCTCAACCGATTTGATGCACGCCGCTGCTTCTGCATGTAATGGGCTAGACAGGTAACCAAACTTCCCAGCAGCCGCTGCGAGGAAGTCCCCCTGATCTGTTCTGAAGATACATCCCCACGCTACAGCTCCGAAATCAGCAAGAAATGCAGCGTCAAAGTTCACCTTGATGAAGTTCTCCTTTGGCCTGCACCACACAGCTTTCTCCTTCTGGACAGCTTCGGCCTGCTGCATTGGGGCTGGTTTCGCAAAGTCCATAGTGTGCTTCCTGACTGCAGCGCTCACATCCTCAGTTGATCTCACCTTGTCTCCAGCATTTGCTTTATTTCTGGCAGTTCACCACTCCCACTGCAGAACAAGAACATCATCTCGCCGGTTGCTGTTCAAACTCCATAGGTGATGAAACATCTCCATTCTGATCTGGCATTTCACCAATTCTAGGCGGGCATCCCAGCTGCCTCCAAACCCGTTCCACGTTTTTGCATTTTACAAATAGATGGCCCCCGACCTCATCCAGCGAACCGCACATTGGACAGATTGTGTTGAGATCAACCTTCTTCCTTTTTATGTAAATTCTCAGCGGTAAGCTATTCCGAGCGAGCCTCTGAGTGAAAATCCGTACCTTATCCGGCATGGATAGGTTCCAGTAATGACTCCAAATGTGAGCACCACGACCTGCACCCGATGAGGATTCAGCATCACGGCTTAGCCGCACATCCCTGAGTCGCACGCCGAGGTGATAAGCTGATTTTACAGAGAACCTTCCCTTGGGGTCAAAGTGACAAGCAATATGATCTTCCATGCCCTCACGGATTGGAATAGCTATAATATCTTTTGCATCTTCTTGAGAAAAGAGGCTGACAACCAACTGATCATCCCATGTTTCAGTTACTGGATCCACCAGGTTGCTTACCTTAGTAATGACAGCGTTGCCTCAGACAGACCTCGGTTTTCTGTGTCACCCCATGGTATCCATGGGTCCTCCCACACCTTAATGTTATCCCGTGAACCCACTCCGCAAATCACTCCTTCCTTGAAGAGTGCAATGCCTTTGAGAATACTTCTCCATGTGTACGAAATGCCATCCTTCGCCTCTGCCTCCAGGACTGAGCAGTTTGGGTAGTACCGAGCTTTGAGGACTCGAGCACAAAGAGTACCCGGGGCGTCCAGCAGCCGCCACCGCTGACGGGACAGCATTGCGAGGTTGAAAATGTGTAGATCCCGTAAACCCAGGCCTCCCTCCTTCTTTGATGAGCCTGGCATACTGCTTTACTTGTGGCGTACATGTTTGTTACAGTATTACTACACATTGTTTATTACTTGTGGTACAGCAATCTGAGCCTGTTTTGGGCTCACTATGTGATAAAAGTTAACAAGCTGATCCCTCGCTCACTGCCTTGTGCTTCTTTTTTCCTGCATTTTGACAGCTCAAAAATCTCTCTGCAATGGAGGTGAATATCGTGCGTCCATTTATGGTGAGAACTTTGCAGGCGTTCTACAAGCATGATAGCCCACAGATGATTCAGCAGGCAGACAACACAGGGAGCAGATCAACACCAGTCACAGATCGTGGTCCAAGGGTAAGCCCTCTCTTCTGCAGTCATGATTTCTACTGTCCTCTAGGAAGTACTCCCTCCGTTCCAAAATACTTGACTTCCATTTGTCCAAAAATGAATGTACCTATATAGTAAAACATGTCTAGATACATCTATATTTTGACAAATGGAAAGCATGTATTGTGGAACGGAGGGAGTAGCTTTCTTTAGCTGATTCTCTCCAAGGTGCAATGTCGATTGCCTACCACAAATCTAGTTTAACATGATCAAGTTGGGTGAGCCTATCTGACGGATAACAAGTTTGGATATTTCACAAGAGCCTGTACTCCGTATTTTCATGCTTCTGATAACATGCCTAATAAAATCCTTGCTTAAATCCGCGAACTCCTAACAGTATCGTTTGTCATCAAAAGCTCCACATAACAAATTCCCCCTTCCCTTTTGCTTGTGCAGAGAGACCTAAGGCGCAGGTAACGAGCATACTCGTGCCGAAACAGCTGAGGCGCGGGTTGTGAGCGGGACATCCATGAGCGTGTCACTTGTATTTTGCGGATAATTCTCTGCATAGGAGTGGAATTGTAGTGAACAAAGGTACCCGCTGCGCTGTTGTCGTGTGCTGTATGTTATTAGCTGAAGAGCCATTTTAGTTCCCTCAGCGCGTCTATTTTATCCTACTGTATCGGATCATGAATGGATGTGTGTTTATCTATTAACCACAAGGTTTTAGAATTGGCCATTGTAGTTTCCCGCAGTGTGTGGTCTGCTGCTGTATTAGCCGTGATGTTCTACTGGTCTGTTTGTTGCTTTGCCGGTCAGGCGATCACGAGTACATTGATACTCCCTCCCTCCGTCCCATAATATAAGAGCGTTTTTCACAGTTAAAGGGACGGAGGGAGTATGTCATAACGACCAGTGCTGGCACTCTGTTGGACTCGCTTCGAGTGGTCCGTGTCGACAGGCTGAAGTGGTTCCTCAATGTGATGGCCCCTGAAGTAGATGGTGTTGTACTGACATGGCAGCAGTGACATAGCATGCCAGGTTTTTTGAAGGCATATGATGCACACACAAAAAATACAGATACACCTTTTCTTGAATATTTTGATTTTGGTGAAGACGGATATAATCTATACTACTATATAGTGTACGAGTTTTGAATAGGAGTGGACAATCAATCCTAACCATTTATGTCCTAGATCCAACGGCTGAAAATAGTGGGATTCGTAGTGAACAGTGCATGGTTGTTGCATCCATCATGTTCTAGAATGAACCGCTTGATACTTCTCAAGAGATGTGGCCCAAACTGATTCCTCTTTGGGCCAGGCATGTTGTAGCTTGAGGTTGGCAACGAGTTGAGCCTAAAAAATGGTTTTGAGGGAGAAACATAAAGTAAAGTTAAATTCATTTTTAATTCTTTTCTTTATTAACATTTTTTGCAGGATTCTTTATTAACAAATTGTGGGGATTGCATATATTAATTCGTACTTTCTTTATAATAAATTTATTTCAGCATTTATAAATCAAGATTGTTTTGCTTTGAATCAATCAGCAAGTGTATGTTTTTCCCTACCAAAACTCACGCCATAAAGTTAAAACGTGCATTGCACATGCATATATACTAGTGTAAAATAAAGCGCGGTCGACAAAGGGGAATCAATCATGCGAGCTGTGAAATTAACAGTTGGAGCGACCGTTGCCGCTCCAGTGTTCATTGGCAGCTGAAACAAATCACCGGACAGTGGAATAATAATTCAGGAACGGCCGAGGACAAAAGAAAAAAATGATGGGGTGAGAGAGGCTCGAACTCTCGACCTCAGGATCACTCGCTGTAGCTATGAGACCTACGCGCTAGCCAACTGCGCCACCACCCCGTTGTGTACTGCTTGCAAATCAAGTCTATATGGACTAACTCGTATTTAATGGGCCCTGGGCCACCACGCTTTGTCTTAAGTTTGTCTTAATCCATCCACTCCCATCCCTCCATCCAAACACATTCGAAACATGGGAGATCTTTGAAAGATTGCGTGGAAGCGTATGCCTCTGGCAGGGACGCGCTGCATGTTAAATATCCAACGGTAGATTACAGAGTTACGGTAGTTAGGTCGTGGATTGATCCCCAAGAAAGACTATACAAGATATGAGGAGAAACCCTAACAACCCAACTACCAGATTACAACAACACCACGCACGCAATCTATACCTACCAGAAGTATATACGGTTTATACACCACCGTATATACACGTACAACTCTTTCTAACACGCCCCCTCAATCACAGCTTCACCAAGTTGAGATTGCTCTTAAGTCTTCTAGTTTCCGCCATGATAAGGCTTTGGTAAACCCATCTGCAACTTGATCATCTGTGGGAATAAAACGAATGTCTAGTAGTTTGTGAGCTACTCTTTCTCGAACAAAATGATAGTCAACCTCTATGTGTTTGGTTCTTGCATGAAATACTGGATTTGCTGATAAATATGCATCGCCAATGTTATCACACCAGAGGCGAGCAACTGGTGAATGAATAACTCCAAGTTCACTCAGCAAAGTTTGAACCCAAATAATCTCAGCTGTAGCATTAGCTAAATATTTATATTGCGCCTCTGTATTAGACCTAGAGACGGTGGCTTGCTTACATGCACTCCAGGAAATCAAATTTTGATCAAAGAACACACAGAATCCTCCTGTTGATCTTCCATCATCTGGACATCCTGCCCAGTCAGCATCTGAGAAAGCACTAACAATGTTGAATGTTGACTTAATAAATTTTAGACATGTACTCATAGTACCTCTGAGATATCTCAAAATCCTTTTAACTTCTGTCATATGTTGAGAAGTAGGAGAATGCAAGTACTGACATACTTTGTCATCAGGAAAACAAATGCCAGGTCTTGTCAGTGTTAAGTACTACGAAGCACCTACGATACTTATGTACTTTGTTGACTCTTCGGCCCCCAAAGGTTCTCCTTCTTCTCTTGACAGTTTTTCTAATGCAGAGAGAGGCATGTTTCAAACCTTGCAATTCATCATACCTGCACGTTTCAATATATCCAAGACATATTTTTCTTGGGTAGTATACCATCTTTTACCTTTCTAACTTCAATTCCCAAGAAGTAGTGTAGGTCACCTAAATCTTTCAAGGCAAAGTCCTTTTTAAGATCTTCTAACAATGCCACAGTTGTATCTTGTGATGAACTAGCAACAATAATATCATCAACATAGACCAGCATAAAAATAGTGATCTTCCCTTTCCTATAAAGAACAAAGAAGTATCTCCCTTGGACGGTTTGAAACCAATTGCTTGAAGTTTTTCACTTAACCTGGAGTACCACGCCCTAGGTGCTTGTTTCAATCCATACAAGGCTTTATCAAGTTTGTAAAGATGATTTTCCTTGCCTTTTACCTCATAACTAGGTGGTTGTCTCATATAGACTTTTTCCTCTAGAACGCCATGAAAAAACACATTCTGCACATCCAATTGTCTTAGGCTCCAGTTACTTGAAACTGCAACAGAAAGAACAAGTCTGATAGTAGCTCCCTTAACAACAGGACTAAAGGTATCCCCATAATCTATACCATATCTTTGTTTAAAACCATTTGCTACTAGCCTTGCCTTATATCTATCAACTTGACCATCCTCCTTTCTTTTAATCCTGTAGGCCCACTTACAGTCAATAACATTTTTATTTTTTGTTGGTGGAACTAGATGCCATGTCCTATTTTTAATAAGAGCACCATACTCATCATTTATAGCCATTTCCCACTTGGTGTCACTTAGGGCTTCCTGTAAATTACTTGGTTCACCAGTAGTTGTTGAACCTCCAATTCGAACTTTGAGCTTGTCATACCTGAATTTGACAAGCTGTACGAATTCATTATAATACCGTGTTGCGACCTTGTTCTTTGAGTTGGCACATCAGTGGCTGTATGAGGTTGTGGCGCATAAGATCTGGCGGAAGGGGGTGCAGCCGCACGAGATCCCATGTCAATCCTGCTGTCAGCCACAGGGGACCCGACATCCTGTCGCGTCGTATCTGCGCCAGAGGCGCCACATGATGCTCCCACACCGGATTGGACCACCTGGCAATCAGTGAGAGGCGGCGTGCGATGCGAGGAATCTGGTGGCTGGTCCTCAGCCACGTGACCGCCAGGAGGCGGCCCGCCTGGAGAAACGACACCCAGCAAGCCGGCCCGAGGCACGTGTCATTTCCTGGGTGGGGTCTGTAGTCCCGAGGCAGATTCGCCGCCTGCACCTGGATCAGTGTTTGCAGCCCCTGGATCCACTTCGTGCTCCGCTCCATTTTCGTCTTGTTTTGGTTGCATAAAATCATGCACATGAACTAGATTTTCACCAGAATTAGTACGAAAATTAGCATGTTGATCAAGTACATGTTCACCCCCATGATCAATAGGCTTAGAAGGAATATGTTCAGAAAGCAACAAAATTTCAGAACGAAGACGAGTGCCTGCATTTGGATTTAGGGCTTTGAAGGAAAAATCATTTCATCAAAAATGACATCACGTGATATGTAGACTCGGCTAGCAGCAATATCTAGACATTTGAAGCCTTTGTGAAGGTTACTGTATCCAAGAAGTATGCACTGTTTGGAGTGAAATTCTAATTTTCTAGAATTGTATTGACGGAGATTGGGCCAACATGCACACCCAAAAACTCGAAGTGAATGATAGTTTGGTTGTTCTTGAAACAAACGAGCCAAGGGAGTTTCAAAATTAATCACTTTGCTAGGGGTGCGATTTACCACAAATATGTGGCAGAGAGAAAAGCCTCATCCCAGAATTTTAAAGGCATAGAGGCATGAGCCAAAAGTGAAAGTCCCACATCAATAATGTGGCGATGTTTTCTTTCAGCTGATCCGTTCTGTTGGTGAGCATGCAGACATGAGACATGGTGGGTGATTCCTAGTTGGCGAAAAAAGGAATTTAGACGTTCATAGTCGCCACCCCAGTCTGTTTGCATAGTGATAATTTTCCTATTGAACAACCTTCCAACAAGAGCTTGAAATTCATGAAAGATCTTGAAGACTTCAGATTTATGCTTAAGAAGATAGATCCACGTGAATTTGCTATAATCATCAATGCATGACACATAATAGTTTTTCCTATTGATAGAATCACGGGTAGGCCCCCATACATCGGAGAAAATTTGCTCTAAAGGAGCTTTAGATACACTGATCGAGCTAGGGTAAGGAGGTTGATGACTCTTGCCCAATTGGCAAGCATCACAAACACCTTCTTTATTCAACTCACTACCTGAAAAAGGAATATTATTTTGACTAAGGACATGACGAACTATGGTAGATGAAGGATGTCCTAGCCGACTATGCCACCTTTCAGTGGACACTTTATTGACACCAAACGTATGCTTGCTCAAATTCAACGGAGCTGATGACAAGGGATAGAGACCACGTCTACACCTGCTGTGGAGATGGGTTCTCCTCTTTCACCGTTCCTTGATAAAACAGAAATGTGGGTGAATTTCAAGAAAGGTATTATTGTCAGTGGACAAACGATGAGCTGAAATAACATTTTTTGGTGGCATCGGGTACATGCAATATGTTTTTGAGATGAAGATCACGAGTAGGGGTACAAACAGTGGATTGACCAATATGACTAATTTGCATACCTTCTCCATTTGCGGTGTGAACCTGCTCGTTGACGTTGTACTTGTTGCGGACTGTCAACTTGTCGAGCTCGCTGGTGATGTGATCTGTAGCCCCTGTGTCGAGATACCAGTTGGTGTCCACCCCATAGGACAAAGTGGTGGCCGATCATGCACTCTTCTCGTTCTTGGTAAAGGAGATGTCGAAGCGGCGGTAGCACTTGACGACGGTGTGGTTTGATTTCTTGCAGATTTGGTAGACAACCTCAGGGAGATCATTGCCTCCTCCATTACCGTTGCCACGACCTCCATTGCCACGGCCACCGCCTCCATTGTCGCGACCGCCACCTCCGTTGCCACAACCACCATTGCCACGGCCGCCTCCGCCACGACCGAAGCCACCACGGCCGTGGTAAGCGGCGTTGGCCGAGGACTAAGAGGACTGGTTTCCACCTTCGAACATAGCAAGGCATTTTTCAAAACCGATCAGCTGAGAATAGAGTTCGACTACCTTGATTGGCTCAGTCCTTGCAGCATAGATGGACGAGACGAATGAGGTGTAGTTGAAGTCCAGTCCGGTGAGGATGTAGGAGACCATATCATAATCGTCGAGCGGCTTTCCTGCTGACGCCTAGCGCTTTCATGCGCCTGATGTACTCAGAGATGGTCACGGTGCCCTTTTTGGTGGTGGAGAGGGCGATCCGCGTGTTGACGATGTTGGCCTGCGTTTGGAGAGGAACATCTCCCTGATCGCGGTCCATGCCGCGGCGGCCTTGGTGCAGTGAGCGACTTGGGTCATCATAGGTGCAGAGATCGAGTTGAAGATGAAACTCAGCACTTGGTAATCCCGCGCCAGAGCGATCTGATACGCCGGATTCGGCATGTCAGTGGGCTTGCCATCTCTGTCAGCAAGCTTGTGCTCCGGGAACGGGTGATCGGGGTCGAGGTGGTCGATCAGCTGGGCTCCGCGGATGGCGGCCAAGGCTTGCACACGGCAAACAAGGTAGTTGCTGCGGTGGAGCTTGTCGGCGATGGGAATGAGGGCATAAGGGGCGGCGGCGGCAGTGCTGGAGCTAGCCATGGCTACGAGATTGGATGTGGGAGAGGAACTAGGCTCTGGATACCATGAAAGATTGCGTGGAAGCATATGCCTCTGGCAGGGACGCGTTGCGTGTTAAATAGCCAACGATAGATTACAGAGATACGGTAGTTAGGTCGTGGATTGATCCTCAAGAAAGACTATACAAGATATGAGGAGAAACCCTAACAACCCAACCACCAAATTACAACAACACCACGCACGCAATCTATACCTACCGGAAGTATATACGGTTTATACACCATCCTATATATGTGTACAATTCTTTCTAACAATCTTGTGATCCCAGTTGTAGTGGGGTTTCCAAGGGAAGCTAAGTATGAAGGGAAAATGATGAACCAATTGTTGACACCGCTTTGGAGACAATGAGCACCATGATATCTCAAACAAAAGAGAGAAAACACCATTGAGGCCAGCAGAAAAATACGAGAAAGCACTTGGCACGAGGGCATCATATACAATTCCTGTAAAAAAAGAGAAGGAGGGGCATCATATAGAGAATGGGGAGAAGTTGGCTATCCCAACATAAGTGTTAGTTTTCATTGACCCGAAACACAACTACACAAATTGATTTTATATGACGTGAAAAATTATCGAAGATTACACACTTGTTGCTGTTTTTTTGTTGAAATCTGAATGGGACATGGCAGTTATCTGTTTACCACTTCAGTGAGGGTAACAGCAAAGCAATAAAGCTTTTGCTTTAGGTTTACCTGTTATAGTTTCTGTGACAAACCGTAATAGAAAGGTTTCGTGGTGTAGTTGGTTATCACGTCAGTCTAACACACTGAAGGTCTCCGGTTCGAACCCGGGCGAAGCCAATATTTTTTTTTCTTGCAATTTTAAGAGTGAAAAAAAAGAAAAAAAGAGTGCAGTGGCCCATGCAGGTCTCGAACCTGCGACCTTCGCGTTATTAGCACGACGCTCTAACCAGCTGAGCTAATAGGCCTGTTTTAATATTTTTTGAGTCTTCCAGTCTTCAAGGGTAACACTCTACATGAATGTAGAACATGCTTTTTTTCGTCTTTTCAGTTGGCAGGAAGAATGTAGAACATGCACTGTTTAATGTTTTACTAACATGCAAAGTTTCATGATGGATAAACACCCACGGGTGGAAAAAGGAAGAATGTTCCAAAGTGCTTTAAAAAGTTGCCCTTTCCGCAACAATTTTTTTTTCTGGACACGTTCTTGACTACTTGTGAATTTGCGATACAACAGTCTTGAGACTAAATCTTGTGCTCACTATGTTTGTAAGATAATGAGGTTTATCTCTTGCTCACTGCTTGATGCTTCTTTTTTCGTGCATTTCTACAGCTAAAAAATCTCTCTGCAACGGAGGTGAATATTGCCTGTCCTTTTATGGTGAGAACTTTGCAGGCGTTGTACAAGCATGATAGCCCACAGATGCTTCAGCAGGAAGATAATACAGGGAGCAGATCAACACCAGTCACAAACTGCGGTCCAAGAGTACTCGAATTTTTCGCTTTCCTACTGTAAGGTGCTAGCTGCTCTAGAGATGATCGCCTACCACAAATCTAGTCAACATGACCATTCATCACATTGAGATGCGCAAGCTGGGTGACCAGCCCGGAGAATCGCGGCGCGGCGAGCGAGAGAGCGCTTCGAAGATGCTGCGCTTCCAGGCGATCCACGGGATCAGGGCTACTGCACAAGGGAGGGGCAGATCCGAGTGTCCAGTCCAGGATCACGAGACGGTGCAGGAAGCTCAGCATTCTGGTGTTGGAGGATACACGTACAAGCCACACACTACCAGTCAGCAGCATGGAGAAAAATCACTAGTCGGTGAAATAATAGTTCAAGAACGGCTGATGGAAAAAGAAAAGGAAAATGGGGTGAGAGAGGCTCTTTGGAGGATACACGTACAAGCCACACACTACCAGTCAGCAGCATGGAGAAAAATCACTAGTCGGTGGAATAATAGTTCAAGAACGGCTGATGGAAAAAAAAAGGAAAATGGGGTGAGAGAGGCTCGAACTCTCGACCTCAGGATCACTCACTTCAGCTATGAGACCTACGCGCTAGCCAACTGCGCCACCACCCCGTTGTGACCATTGTTGAAAACTTTGTATTATAACACATGTTCATTAGTACGCGCTGAGCTTGCATGGCAAAACGAAAAAGGAAAAGCAAACACATCGGCTACAACATAGATTCTGCTTTAATTAACTTCTAAAAAACACTTTCCAGAGAAAATATATATATAGCAATTGTATTTCTTCTATGGCACTAACATAAACAAGGAACACAATACACTTTACTGTCCTGCCCCTGACGCCAAATAAGAAGGGAATAAACCAGCATTTGCAAAGAAAATAACGACAGCCAACAACCTCTAGGTGATTGGCCCCACGTGCATGACGATTGTAGTATACTCCATACGTTTCTAAATTCTTTTTTTAAAGATTTCAATAAATGACTACATACGGAGCAAAATGAGTGAAGCTACACTCTAAAATATGTCTATATACATCTGTATGTGATAGTCTATTTGAAATCTCTAAAAAGATAAATATTTAGAAACAAAGAGAGTATATAAGAAGGTACATATTTTTGATAGTGGGCCAAAGCTACAAAAGCCTCCCATGCATAGCGCACTAGGTAGGAAGTGCGGCTTGCCACACCCGACAGCGATGCTGTAGGGCATAAGTCATATCCGATCAGTAATATAGTCATTGAAGCATTGCAAATATATTTTTTTGCGTAATTTAGTTATGTTTGTCAATTTAATATATCAAATTTCTATCAGAAGCATTGCATTGGTACATACACATTCAGTACACAGCAAATGGTCCAGGAATCAGATCCTAATTCCTCTAAAAATCCATTTTAGATGAGAAACTGTGGAAAGGAAAAAAGAACATGTCTTGATTCCTCTAAAAATCAATTTTAGATGATAACCCATGGTGTAGAAAGTCAGGGAGGTGGTTTTTCACCAATACGCCGGCAGGGTCTCCACTTCCTCCTCTCTCACCCTCTCTTCTTCCCACTCCACCCCCCTCTATGCCTCCTCTTTCCACCATATAATCTGGAGCATTTGAACACATATTAGCCATGGAAAGAAATTAGTGAAATTCAAAACAATAAATTTAGTGATCACATCAGGGATGGGTTTGGGAGCTCAAATATACCTCGAGATGATGCAGAGATGGGGAAATCGTTGTTGGCGATACCCTGCTGAACAACCACACATAGGGGCTACAGATATTTGACCGACTACCATCTTCTGCCGAGAAGGAGAAGCAGACGCAAAACCTCGGGATGGTGCAGAGATGGTGAAATCGCAGATGTCGATACCCTGCTGAACATCCACATGTGCGCTGCCAGCATCCACAAATAAATAAACTCAATCTTGCATTGACCATATATATCTTCTCAACCATAGAAAAAAATCAAAATATATTATTTTTAGCATGAGAATCTAAGAATAGTTACTTTCGCACTGCACTAATGCTAAGCCTGTCATAATAATATCCTCGGCTCAAGGTATTTGACCAAAAAAATAGAAGAGATATCATCATGCATATAATCCAATTAACAGTCTAAATTGCACGACGAACTTTACATATTTAATTTACCCCTGGACTGAACCAGAAGTGACAAATATTTTAGCATTACTCCTTGAGTTGTTTTCTGCAAGGTGTAGATCTGATGCTACACACCCTGATAAATGTATAGTAGCAATTTATGATTCTTTTCTAAAAAGGAGGTATACAACTACACACACTGGATACTCTAGTTCATGGTAATAAATATTAAGAGAAGAAATATATCACGACAATCATCGTAACTCATTTCATGAAATAAAAATCGAAAAAAAGGGGGAGATGCTTTCATGGAAGAATCTAAAATCATTCACTGGAAAACTAATATTGTTTATTTGCTACCAATTATATATATCACAACTGATGTATGTACATTATCAAAACAGAGCAAGTAACAGGAAGCACATTATTATTTTGAGCTAAAATGTATGCAGATGGTACAGACACTCCAGGTATATTCTGATTATTCTACTGCCCCTAAGCCCAAAAGAATGAGCAAGAGGAAATACATATATCTCAGAAAAACAGGATTACACATCTGAAGAAAATAAATTTGTCTGATAAAATTCCATGTATGACTTGCAAAAGTATATCTATTCCCTTTGATCACTATTGTGATATAACCTGTTATTATCCACCTTGATTTATCATTTATTCTGGTAGAAAGCAGAAGATATAACCTATTATTTCTACACAAAAAGTAACCTCTAACCATGATCTTTATCGTTTTTATTTAACTTTTGAGCCTCTGGGAAATTCAAGATTCCTTCTTAAGCATGGGAATATGATATGCAGAAGATCTATGAAACACAATAAAACTAACTTGATCTTAAGTTCCCCTGTTCACCAATATGGGAAATACAGAGCTTTGCCTTCATTGCATGATGCAGATCCTATGGATTGTTTACTTAGTAATTAGTAATTGACATTCTTCCCTTGGAACAGAGGTCCATAACATGATGGTGAAACTCATGGTGTTATTTAAATAGTCCCTTCGACTGTAACGGGCTGCCGACAACCCAAGCTACTCTAAAAGGAGATCAAGCATCATTCGGCCTGGGATACTCACAACACAAGGCTCGGCCTACGTCATAAAGAAGCTCAACGGGGTTAATTAAAATCCGGGAAGACAAAGATAAAGTATAGAACAATTTGGTGAATACTCAGGCTATCTAATGAACCAATTGCAGGAAAATTGGACGTACATGTAGTACTATCTATCATGTTAGCCAACATACTTGTAATCATGTGTAGGGTCATGAATAGAACAATAGAACACCAGTATCTGATACTCTGCACTTGCAAAGCATCCCGTTTCCATATTATAGCTTGTCCTATGAGCCAGACCTCGAAAGCATAGAGCATAAAATTACTTAGTAGAGGGAATAACCTCCCCAGATGGACTCCGCTCAGCAAGCGGGTCTCTTAGACACTCTTCTCTATACAGTAACCAAAGAAAGAAAGTACTATTCTTCGAACTAAACCTACTAATGAACCAGGGAGAAAAATCAAATGTTTGTAGCTCATGGGTTCAGCTATCTGATCTAACATATATTGCGCTGAATTAAATATATGTTGTAGCTACATAGTTCTGAACCAAATGAAAACATAGAACCAAAGTTCTCATGACTATATTCTAAATTTATCTTGTTATAATATTCAAAGAAACCTATGTTGGACTAATGGGCATACAAGTTCTACCAACTTGCGAAATAATTTAGATAAAGAGAGTGAACAGTGACATCTCGCCAGTTGAACGGGACACAGGGGTGTGGCAGGAAGGAGCAGCGTCCATTAGGTTGGGGCTTGATCCTCTTGTGTGTGTTCTGCTGCTCAATGGCGTTTCAGGTGAATCACCCAGCAGAAGATTCATCTCACAAAAGACTCATATCTATGTTGGCGTTTCAGGTGAATTGCACCAACAGAAGATTGCTCATCATGTCATTCTCCCAGCCAATGTAAGCTTGAAATAAAATGGCATGGAGCAAAATAAGAAATACAATTACATCCAAGTTCATCGCATGATAGAAGACTTCACTCTAAATTATTAGGAGCTCTTAGTTGCAAAACGCATATTTGAAGTATTTTAACATGATTCAAACTCTCTGAATACAAAAGGAATGTACAAAATTACAGTAACCCAATCTTGTACATGTTGGCAAAACTAAAAAGGTAACTAAATTAATAAGCTATATCAATTTAATAACCACACAGTATTCCTTTGTACACTACTGTTTAAGAGAAAATTCTAGTCAAGACATGAATGTGACAGGAAAACAACAGAGTAGAAATAGACTTCAGATCCTACCGCAGTTGTAGTCCATCATCATGAGGAATGTCTTGGTGAGCACCCCAGACAGCAGCTTCTCCCGAACAAAGCTTACCACGGCAAGATCCCTCTCCTGCATGAACCCCGCCACGTACGATGGTGTGATCCCCTGAGCGCTCCTCCACCTTGAGATGCCAGCGCACATGTGCATGCCCGCCTCAAGCCTCTCCTTCTCCTTCCTGACATCACTGATGTTGTCCTCGAGCATGGTGCACACACCTTACTCCAGGTTCAGCATCGTCGCGTGGACCAGGGCACCGACATCTGGTTATTAAGCAGTACTTTCATAAATGATGGAACTACAACATTTATGTAAATTGCAAATATATGAATATTCTGAATTAGTGTATCGCTAAACAAAGTATTTGTCACAAATAAAAATGGAAAAAAGTTATGTTGAGTGTGTTTATTGATTCACAGTATTTATGCCTAATTAGTTGCCACCAAGAATAGGCTGAATTACACAGTCCCAACCAAATCGTGCTCCCTCTGCCATCGGATCAAGAAACCTCTGACAAAGAAAGTATGCAGGCAGCAACACAACAGGAATCAATCAGTGTAATATTTCCAGGGGTGCCATAGTTGCCGCTCTGCCTCTCTTTCAACACATAGAGCTTAGCTCTTTTTCTGTCCATGCCTATCAACTTGGGATAAGAGTCACTATGTTCATATATGTAGATACTGAACCCAAATGAGAGCACTTCATGTAATAAGCTTAAAAGAGTTATTGTTGGCCAGCCACCCTTGGTATCCATGAAGAAGAATGCATAACAAGTCCAATTACTTACTGGAGAACATGTGAAGCCATGAATAGTTGGGGCTCACCACCACACACACGTGGGCGCCTAATCTGGAAATGTATGTATGAAATCATCCTCAACAAACCTGTCAATCATGGATGCAAGGAAACACAACAGTTCAAAGCATATCGATAATAATTATCCACGCCACATTTACATTTTAAAACCAGAAGAGCAAACATAACAACAACAATGTTCATCAACTAACCATTAAGTCTCTTTCCGTCTAGTGACAGATTCATCAGCAGCATGTACAATGATGGATTTGTATAGCCGCTTCCTGAATTCATCAGCTAGCTTTCATTTAAGATTTTCATTAGGTATAGGTTTCCCCGAGAGGACGCATGCTCTATGTACCACAGAGCAAAATAAGCAACTCCCATCTCCTGGGATGCCTGACAAATCAAGGTAAAACAGTCATAGGCAGTAGCCTAATGCCATGCTGACATATCCGCAAATATAACTTCTTCACTTGTACTTGAGGCTCCACATCATCTTTTTTTTTCTTTTGTTGCACACCATCCTTTTCCTTTTGTTGCTGCCAATGAAAAGTATAGTAATTAGTTTGTAAATGAACAATACAACATATCATGTACCATCACTATACAATGGCAAATCAAGGCATAAATTTTCTGAACAGTCACTATACATTTTCTGAACAGTCACTATACAATGGCAAATCAAGGCATAAATTTTCAGCACTAAAAAGGTACTAAAACAAATTGAACATATTATATTTTTTTACCAGCTCCCTATAAGATCTTTTGGTTCACAAAAGGTAGGATATTAAGAGAAAGTGAAAAGAATATACACCCATACATAAGCCCTCGGCATGAACAGGTTAGCTGACAGGAGCAGAAGAGATACATGTTGACTACATCACCATTGGTGAGCTCAAACATTATAGAAAACTGACTTGATCAAGAATAGTAGTGCACATATTGTCCTCCACCAAGTGATCAGCTAGCTATGAAAAGAGTTCTGGAAACCATGTGAATCCATACAACCAGTTAGCTACGATTGATTGCTGTAGCTTCTCTTAAATTCAACAATATCTGATTTTTAGAACAATATCTAATTTCAGAACTGCTATATCTAAAGGTCAAACCATGGCATACATATTCAGAGAAAGAAGATAAGTTCAGTTTGGTTTGTACTGCAGGCTCACATATCAGTTCAGTTTGGTTTGTATTACAGGTGGTCAGAACAACAAACTAATCGAGGAACAAGATAAGGGACCTGTTAGCGGTGGCCTGATGTGCTACAGGTAACCGGAATCGAGCGTCCTTGGTCGGTGGAGCAGGGAGCTTGGTCCAGGCGGCGACGGCGCTCCTCCCCAATCTGTGGCATTGACCTACCCATTCCGCGGTGGCGCTCCATCCTTGCCTGTTGTGCGGCCCGGTGGTGTGCTCTTTGAAGGAAATATGCCCTAGAGGCAATAATAAAGTTATTATTTATTTCCTTATATCATGATAAATGTTTATTATTCATGCTAGAATTGTATTAACCGGAAACATAATACATGTGTGAATACATAGACAAACATAGTGTCACTAGTATGCCTATACTTGACTAGCTCGTTTATCAAAGATGGTTATGTTTCCTAGCCATGGACAAAAGAGTTGTCATTTGATTAATGGGATCACATCATTAGGAGAATGATGTGATTGTTTAGTAGCCTAGCACTTGATCGTTTAGTATGTTGCTATTGCTTTTTTCATGACTTATACATGTTCCTGTAACTATGAGAATTATGCAACTCCCGTTTACCGGAGGAACACTTTGGGTGCTACCAAACGTCACAACGTAACTGGGTGATTATAAAGGAGTACTACAGGTGTCTCCAAAGGTACATGTTGGGTTGGCGTATTTCGAGATTAGGTTTTGTCACTCCGATTGTCGAAGAGGTATCTCTGGGCCCTCTCGGTAATGCACATCACTATAAGCCTTGCAAGCAATGTAGCTAATGAGTTAGTTACGGAATGATGCATTACGTAACGAGTAAAGAGACTTGCCGGTAACGAGATTGAACTAGGTATTGGATACCGACGATCAAATCTCGGGCAAGTAACATACCGATGACAAAGGGAACAAAGTATGTTGTTATGCGGTTTGACCGATAAAGATCTTCGTAGAATATGTAGGAGCCAATATGGGCATCCAGGTTCCGCTATTGTTTATTGACCAAGAATAGTTCTAGGTCATGTCTACATAGTTCTCGAACCCGTAGGGTCCGCACGCTTAAGGTTTCGATGACAGTTATATTATGAGTTTATGAGTTTTGATGTACCGAAGGAGTTCGGAGTCCCGGATGAGATCGGGGACATGACCAGGAGTCTCGAAATGGTTGAGACGTAAAGATCGATATATTGGACGACTATATTCGGAGTTCGGAAAGGTTCCGAGTCATTCGAGTATTTTTCGGAGTACCGGAGAGTTACCGGAATTCGCCGGGGAGTATATGGGCCTTATTGGGCCATACGGGAATAGAGAAGAGATGCCGAAAGGAAGGAGGCGCGCAGCCCCCCTCTGGTTCGAATTGGACAAGGGGTGCAGCCCCCTTTTCCTTCCTCCTCTCCCCCTCTTTCCTTCTCTCCTACTCCAACAAGGAAGGGGGGAGTCCTACTCCCGGTGGGAGTAGGACTCCTCCTAGCGCGCCCCTCCTGGCCGGCCGAACCCCTCCCCCTTGCTCCTTTATATACGGGGGCAGGGGGGCACCTCTAGGTAGAACAACACAAGTTGATCTATGGATCGTTCCTTAGCCGTGTGCGGTGCCCCCCTCCACCATATTCCACCTCGGTCATATCGTTGCGGAGTTTAGGCGATACCCTGCGTCGGTAGAACATCATCATCGTCACCACGCCGTTGTGCTGACGGAACTCATCCTCGACGCTTTGCTGAATCGGAGCCCGGGGATCGTCATCGAGCTGAACGTGTGCTGAACTCGGAGGTGCCGTACGTTCGGTACTTGGATCGGTGGGATCGTGAAGACGTACGACTACATCAACCGCGTTGTCATAACGCTTTCGCTTACGGTCTACGAGGGTACGTGGACATCACTCTCCCCTCTCGTTGCTATGCCATCACCATGATCTTGCGTGTGCGTAGGAAATTTTTTGAAATTACTACGTTCCCCAACAGTGGCATCCGAGCCTAGGTTTTATGCGTTGATGTTATATGCACGAGTAGAACACAAGTGAGTTGTGGGCGATACAAGTCATACTGCTTACCAGCATGTCATACTTTGGTTCAGCGGTATTGTGAGATGAAGCGGCCCGGACCGATATTACGCGTACGCTTACGCGAGACTGGTTTCACCGTTACGAGCACTCGTGCTTAAAGGTGGCTGGCGGGTGTCTGTCTCTCTCACTTTAGCTGAATCGAGTGTGGCTACGCCCGGTCCTTGCGAAGGTTAAAACAGCACCAACTTGACGAACTATCGTTGTGGTTTTTATGCGTAGGTAAGAACGGTTCTTGCTAAAGCCCGTAGCAGCCACGTAAAATTTGCAACAACAAAGTAGAGGACGTCTAACTTGTTTTTGCAGGGCATGTTGTGATGTGATATGGTCAAGACGTGATGCTATATTTTATTGTATGAGATGATCATGTTTTGTAACTGAAGTTATCGGCAACTGGCAGGAGCCATATGGTTGTCGCTTTATTGTATGAAATGCAAACGCCCTGTAATTGCTTTACTTTATCACTAAGCGGTAGCGATAGTCGTAGAAGCAATAGATGGCGTAACGACAACGATGCTACGATGGAGATCAAGGTGTCGCGCCGGTGACGATGGTGATCACGACGGTGCTTCGAAGATGGAGATCACAAGCACAAGATGATGGCCATATCATATCACTTATATTTATTGCATGTGATGTTTATCCTTTATGCATCTTATCTTGCTTTGATTGACGGTAGCATTTTAAGATGATCTCTCACTAATAATCAAGAAGTGTTCTCCCTGAGTATGCACCGTTGCGAAAGTTCTTCGTGCTAAGACACCACGTGATGATCGGGTGTGATAGGCTCTACGTTCAAATACAATGGATGCAAAACAGTTGCACACGCGGAATACTCAGGTCATACTTGACGAGCCTAGCATATACAGATATGGCCTCGGAACACGGAGACCGAAAGGTCGAACGTGAATCATATAGTAGATATGATCAAAATAGTGATGTTCACCATTGAAACTACTCCATCTCACGTGATGATCGGACATGGTTTAGTTGATTTGGATCACGTGATCACTTAGATGACTAGAGAGATGTCTGTCTAAGTGGGAGTTCTTAAGTAATATGATTAATTGAACTTAAATTTATCATGAACTTAGTCCTGGTAGTATTTTGCAAATTATGTTGTAGATCAATAGCTTGCGTTGTTGCTTTCATATGTTTATTTTGATATGTTCCTAGAGAAAATTGTGTTGAAACATGTTAGTAGCAATGATGCGGATTGGATCCGTGATCTGAGGTTTATCCTCATTGCTGCACAGAAGAATTATGTCCTTAATGCACCGCTAGGTGACAGACCTATTGCAGGAGCAGATGCAGACGTTATGAACGTTTGGCTAGCTCAATATGATGACTACTTGATAGTTTTGTGCACCATGCTTTATGGCTTAGAATCGGGACTTCAAAGATGTTTTGAACGTCATGGACCATATGAGATGTTCCAGGAGTTGAAGTTAATATTTCAAGCAAATACCCAAGTTGAGAGATATGAAGTCTCCAACAAGTTCTATAGCTAAAAGATGGAGGAGAATCGCTCAACTAGTGAGCATGTGATCAGATTGTCTGGGTACTACAATCGCTTGAATCAAGTGGGAGTTAATCTTCCAGATAAGATAGTGATTGACAGAATTCTCTAGTCACCACCACCAAGTTAGTAGAACTTCGTGATGAACTATAATGCAAGGGATGACGAAAACGATTCCCGAGCACTTCGTGATGCTGAAATCGACGAAGGTAGAAATCAAGAAAGAGCATCAAGTGTTGATGATTGACAAGACCACTAGTTTCAAGAAAAAGGGCAAAGGGAAAGAAAGGGAACTTCAAGCAGAATGGCAAACAAGTTGTCACTCCCGCGAAGAAGCCCAAAGCTAGACCAAAGCCTGAAACTGAGTGATTATACTGCAAAGGAAATGGTCACTAAGAGCGGAAATGCCTTGAATATTTGGTGGATAAGAAGGATGGCAAAGTGAACAAGGGTATATTTGATATACATGTTATTGATGTGTACCTTACTAGTGTTTATAGTAACCCCTGAGTATTTGATACTTGTTCGGTTGCTAAGATTAGTAACTTGAAACAGGAGTTTCAGAATAAACAGAAACTAGTTGAGGGTGAAGTGACGATGTGTGTTGGAAGTGGTTCCAAGATTGATATGATCATCATCGCACACTCCCTATACTTTCGATATTAGTGTTGAACCTAAATAAATGTTATTTGGTGTTTGCGTTGAGAATAAATATGATTTGATCATGTTTATTGCAATACGGTTATTCATTTAAAATCAAAGAATAATTGTTGTTCTGTTTAAATGAATAAAAGCTTTGATGGTCATACACCCAATGAAAATAGTTTGTTGGATCTCAATCGTAGTGATACACATATTCATAATATTGATGCCAAAAGATGCAAAGTTGATAATGATAGTGCAACTTATTTGTGGCACAGCCGTTTGGGTCATATCGGTGTAAAGCGCAAAGATGGATTTTCAGAATCACTTGGTTATGAATCATTTGATGCTTGCGAACCGTGCCTTTTGGGCAAGATGACTAAAAACTCCGTTCTCCGGAACAATGGAACAAGCTACTGACTTATTGGAAATAATACATACCGATGTATGCGATCCAATGAGTGTTGATGCTCGTGGCAAGTATCGTTATTTTCTGACCTTCACAAAATGATTTGAGCAGATATGGGTATATCTACTTGATGAAACATAAGTCTGAAACAGTTGAAAGGTTCAAAGAATTTTAGAGTGAAGTGGAAAATCATCGTAACAAGAAAATGAAGTATCTGTGATTTGATCGCGGAGACAAATATTTGAGTTATGAGTTTGGTCTTCAATTAAAACAATGTGGAATAGTTTCACAAAACTCACGCCACCTGGAACACCACAATGTAATGGTGTGTCCGAACATCGTAATCGTGCTTTACTAGATATGGTGCGATCTATGATATCTCTTATCAGTTTACCACTATCATTTTGGGATTATGCATTAGAGACAGCTGCATTCACGTTTAATAGGGCACCATCTAAATCCGTTGAGATGACACCGTATGAACTATGGTTTAGCAGTAAACCTAAGCTGTCGTTTCTTAAAGTTTGGAGTTGCGATGCTTATATGAAAAAGGTTTTCAACCTGATAAGCTCAAACCCAAATCGGAGAAGTGCGTCTTCATAGAATACCCAAAGGAAACTGTTGGGTACTCCTTATATCACAAATCCGAAGGCAAAACATTAGTTGCTAAGAATGGATCCTTTCTAGAGAAGGAGTTTCTCTCGAAAGAAGTGAGTGGGAGGAAAGTAAGAGCTTGATAAGGTAATTTGTACCTTCTCCCGAATTGGAAAGTAGTTCATCACAGAAATCAGTTCCAGTGATTCCTACACCAATTAGTGAGGAAGCTAATGATGATGATCATGAAACTTCAGATCAAGTTACTACAAGAACCTCGTAGGTCTTCCAGAGTACGGTCCGCACCAGAGTGGTACAGTAATCCTGTTCTGAAAGTCATGTTACTAGACCATGATCAACCTACGAACTATGAGGAAGCGATGATGAGCCCAGATTCCGCAAAATGGCTGGAGGCCATGAAATCTGAGATAGGATCCATGTATGAGAACAAAGTGTGGACTTTGATGGACTTGCCCGATGATCGGTAAGCCATAGAAAATAAATGGATCTTCAAGAGGAAGACGGATGCTGATAGTAGTGTTACTATCTACAAAGCTAGACTTGTCGAAAAAGGTTTTTGACAAAGTTCAAGGTGTTGAATACAATGAGATTTTCTCACTCGTATCGATGCTTAAAAATCTGTCCGAATCATGTTAGCAATTGCCACATTTTATAAAATTTGGCAAATGGATGTCAAAACTACATTCCTTAATGGATTTATTAAAGAAGAGTTGTATATGATACAACCAGAAGGTTTTGTCAACTAAAGGTGCTAACAAAATGTGCAAGCTCCAGCGATCCATATATGGACTGGTGCAAGCATCTCAGAGTTGGAATATACGCTTTGATAAGTTGATCAAAGCATATAGTTTTATACAGACTAGCAGTGAAGCCTGTATTTACAAGAAAGTGAGTGGGAGCACTACAACATTTCTGATAAGTATATGTGAATGACATATTGTTGATCGGAAATAATGTAGAATTATTCTGCAAAGCATAAAGGAGTGTTTGAAAGGAGTTCTTTAAAAAGAAAGACCTCAGTAAAGCTACTTACATATTGAGCATCAAGATCTATTGAGATAGATCAAGACGCTTGATAAGTTTTTCAATAAGTACATACCTTGTCAAGATTTTGAAGTAGTTCAAAATGAAACAGTAAAAGGAAAAAGTTCTTGCCTGTGTTGCAAAGGTGTGAAATTGAGTAAGACTCAAATCCCGACCACGGCAGAAAATAGAAAAGAGAATGAAAGTCATTCCCTATGCATCAGTCATAGGTTCTATAAAAGTATGCCATGCTATGGACCAGACCTATTGTATACTCTACTCTGAGTTTTGCAAGGGAGTACAATTTTGATCTAAGAGTAGATCACTGGACATTGGTCAAGAATATCCTTAGTGAGGACTAAGAAAATATTTCTCGATAATGGAAGTGATAAAAGAGCTCGTCGTAAAAGTTACAACGATACAAGCTTTTACACCGATCCAGATGACTCTAAGTCTTAATCTGGATACATATTGAAAGTGGGAGCAATTAGCTAGAGTAGCTCCGTGCAGAGCATTGTAGACATAGAATATTTGCAAAATACACACGGCTCTGAATGTGACAGACCCGTTGACTAAGCGTCTCTCACGAGCAAAACATGATCACACCTTAGTACACTTTGGGTGTTAATCACATAGCGATGTGAACTAGATTATTGACTCTAGTAAATCCTTTGGGTGTTGGTCACATGACGATGTGAACTACGGGTGTTAATCATATACAGATATGAATATTGGTGTTAAATCACATGGCGATGTGAACTAGATTATTGACTCTAGTGCAAGTGGGAGACTGAAGGAAATATGCCCTAGAGGCAATAATAAAGTTATTATTTATTTTCTTATATCATGATAAATTTTTATTATTCATGCTAGAATTGTATTAACCGGAAACATAATACATGTGTGAATACATAGACAAACATAGTGTCACTAGTATGCCTCTACTTGACTAGCTCGTTTATCAAAGATGGTTATGTTTCCTAGCCATGGACAAAAGAGTTGTCATTTGATTAATGGGATCACATAATTACGAGAATGATGTTATTGACATGACCCATTCCGTTAGCCTAGCACTTGATCGTTTAGTATGTTGCTATTGCTTTCTTCATGACTTATACATGTTCCTGTAACTATGAGAATTATGCAACTCTTGTTTACCGGAGGAACACTTTGGGTGCTACCAAACGTCACAACTTAACTGGGTGATTATAAAGGATTACTACAGGTGTCTCCAAAGGTACATGTTGGGTTGGCGTATTTCGAGATTAGGTTTTGTCCTCTCTGATTGTCGGAGAGGTATCTCTGGGCCCTCTCGGTAATGCACATCACTATAAGCCTTGCAAGCAATGTAGCTAATGAGTTAGTTATGGAATGATGCATTACGTAACGAGTAAAGAGACTTGCCAGTAACGAGATTGAACTAGGTATTGGATACCGACGATCGAATCTCGGGGAAGTAACATACCGATGACAAAGAGAACAAAGTATGTTGTTATGCGATTTGACCGATAAAGATCTTCGTAGAATATGTAGGAGCCAATATGGGCATCCAGGTTCCGCTATTGGTTATTGACCAAGAATAGTTCTAGGTCATGTCTACATAGTTCTCGAACCCGTAGGGTCCGCACGCTTAAGGTTTCGATGACAGTTATATTATGAGTTTATGAGTTTTGATGTACCGAAGGAGTTCGGAGTCCCGGATGAGATCGGGGACATGACGAGGAGTCTCGAAATGGTCGAGACGTAAAGATCGATATATTGGACGACTATATTCGGAGTTCGGAAAGGTTCTGAGTCATTCGGGTATTTTTCGGAGTACCGGAGAGTTACGGGAATTCGCCGGGGAGTATATGGGCTTTATTGGGCCATACGGGAATAGAGAAGAGAGGTCGAATGGAAGGAGGCGCGCAGCCCCCCTCTGGTCCGAATTGGACAAGGGGTGCAGCCCCCTTTTCCTTCCTCCTCTCCCCCTCTTTCCTTCTCTCCTACTCCAACAAGGAAGGGGGGAGTCCTACTCCCGGTGGGTGTAGGACTCCTCCTGGCGCGCCCCTCCTGGCCGGCCGAACCCCTCCCCCTTGCTCCTTTATATACGGGGGCAGGGGGACACCTCTAGGCAGAACAACACAAGTTGATCTACGGATCGTTCCTTAGCCGTGTGCGGTGCCCCCCTCCACCATATTCCACCTCGGTCATATCGTTGCGGAGTTTAGGCGAAGCCCTGCGTCGGTAGAATATCATCATCGTCACCATGCCGTCGTGCTGACGGAACTCATCCTCGACGCTTTGCTGGATCGGAGCCCGGGGATCGTCATCGAGCTGAACGTGTGCTGAACTCGGAGGTGCCGTACGTTCGGTACTTGGATCGGTCGGATCGTGAAGACGTACTACTACATCAACCGCGTTGTCATAACGCTTCCGCTTACGGTCTACGAGGGTACGTGGACATCACTCTCCCCTCTCGTTGCTATGCCATCACCACGATCTTGCGTGTGCGTATGAAATTTTTTGAAATTACTACGTTCCCCAACACTCTTCTATGTTCCTCATGGCTATGCGGCGCGGGCCCAGCCTGATGCGCCCCTGCAAGGCTACAACCGGTGGCCAACGAGAAGCGGAACCGCGCGTGGGGCGAGGGAGAAGACGGAGAGGAGCCTGCCAGAGTCCATCGGAGCCACACCAGCGACGAAGGTGATGCCCAGCCCGAAACCAGGAGGGAGGAAGAGGCGGAGCACCTCCCGTGTGGACGCGAGGACGACGGCGGGGATCCGGCGGGCTGGGCGAAGGAGGAGGCGGTGGCGCGGGGAGCAGATAGGGTTAGGGAATGGGAGGAGGAGGCATAGAGGAGGAGTTGGGCGCGGGGGAGGCGTGGGTGCGGGGGGGGGGGGAGGAGGGTCTCCAACGCAGGAGCAGTCGGCTTTTATACCATTTTACGTGAAATGATGAGAATGCCCTCAACGGGGCAGCGTAATTACGCGTGGTGGCACGGCCGGGCGGGACTCGGCTCATAGCGAAAATACCGGGTGGGTGGAGACGACCGGGTAAAGATCCGACGGCCCACAGCGACCGAGCCCGAGATCCAACGGTCAGCAGCAACTGGTAAAACAGATCCGACGGCTGAAAATTGAAACGCACGGGAAGGCTCCATTTTAATCCAGACTCTAACAATGGGATGGTGCGAACCAGTGGACCACTAGAAAGAAAGGGCGGCACACACGCGGCCGGAAACGGAGCACCGCCACGCGCGTGCCAAAGGTCATTTTCCATTAAAATGACTCCTTAAAATAGATTAGTAAATAAATAGGGGTAAATCTCTAGTTTAAACACAAGGTAGGTCTAGAACAAAACATGTTCTGAATGTATTGCAAATATGGGGCGGGGTATCCCTTGTTGGTCTACACATTGATCACAATTACATAAGGGCGGTGGGCCGTCTAACAAAAATACGGAATATAATTTGTGTAGTAATTTTAAAATTGTAATGTCGTAATCCAAACCTTGTTATGAGGCTGACAAAAATAGAGGCATGCCGTCCTCCGGCTCCGACGACGACGACGCGCTGCCGCTCACCTACACGGGTACTTGGACCATGCACGTCGAAGATGGCCAGCGCGAGGAGCACCACAAGCGCCAGGCCCGCCCGCCGGTGGCGGACACGGGCTGCCGAGGCATGCCTCTTGGCGGCCCTAGGCGCGACCACGACAACGACGGAGCGGGAAGGAGGTCCTGGAAGGACACGCTGCTGGGGCGCGGCCGCGGCCACCAGGAGCGGGGCGAGGCTTCTTCAAAGCAACGCCGCAGCCGCCCCCCCCCCGGCGCGCCATCGCTCCAGTGGCTCCAAGGGCAACAGGCGGCACGGCGCGCGCCATGGTCGCAAGATGGGGGCCGCAAACATGCAAGGTGCCCCGCCCCCTGCACCGCCCGTCCTGCCCTGCACTCAAGCGCGCGACGACGACATCGAACAGTTCTTCTCCAACGCAAAGAAGCTGATCACGCCCATGGGACAGGGCCGCGCCGAGGAGGCGGCCATCGACGCGGAGATCCAAGCCACGCTAGCTGAGCCGCTCGACTTCGCCGACAAGGGGAAGGCAGCAGAGAGCGCCAACAAGGAAGCAACCCCGGACATCTTCGGCCCCACCCTGGCCGGGCCAAACCCAGTAAACTTCAGCTGCCGCACGCCCACTGCTGCATCCACGGTGGCACTGCAACTGGGGGAAGTGACGGAGAAGGTCTGTCATCTGGAGTTAGAAGAACCCGCCGACGCTTCCCATCGCCTCTTCGCAGCCCCAACGCCGGCGCTCCTCCCCCTGCCTCCAGCCAAGCGCAACTCTGCCCCGCCCAAGACTCGAGCGACATCTGTGCCTCCACCCCGTCAGAGCGCACGCCAGGCCGCGCAGAAGAATGCAACCCCGGTGGCCGAGCGCACCACGCTGAGGTTGGTGAAGGGGCTGGTGATGAAGTCATGTACCTAGGGTAGGGTCACGTGCCTGTCCAAAGTACCCTCCCCAAGGACATCTTCAGAAGAAGCTACCTTCGAGTCGACTAAGAGAGATTCCACTCGACGGACTCGAAGGCACTCGACCATGAAGACTCACTCGACCACCAGGAGATCAAGAGCCACTCTGCATCCAAACGGTCTGTAATTAAGTAGTCTTTATAGTCATGATGACACTTTATGTAAGGCGTTACCAGTAACGCCCATCTTTATGTACTTTAAACCCTGCATAACTAAGGGCCGGAGGGGTCTGGCAGACACTATATAAACCACCCCCCTCCTCAGTGTAAAGGGTTCGCACCCCTGTAACTCATACGCATATAATCCAGTCGACCGCCTCCGGGCTCCGAGACGTAAGGCTGTTACTTCCTCCGAGAAGGGCCTGAACTCGTAAATCCCTTGCGTATACAACTACTCCATAGCTAGGATCTTGCCTCTCCATACTTACCCCCCATTCTACTGTCAGACTTAGAACCACGACAGTTGGCGCCCACCGTGGGGCAGGTGTCTTAGCGATTTTTGGAGAAGTTGCGATTGTTCCGATTGCTTTCATCATGGTTTCGGGTGGACTTTTGGTCGAGGGCCGCGAGATCCGTCTCGGCGCGCTCACCTTCATCGCCGACGACTCTGCTTGGCTCCAGGAGGCTCCACTCGACATCGACACGCTCCCCGTTTGCGGCGCGACGCATTTTCAGGCGTATGTCCGCGGCGTTCTGCTGCGGCAACCGTCGACTCCGTATCGGACGGCTTTCATGTCGTCCTCCCTCCCTGTCTCCCGCCAGCACAAGCGCACTGGTCGGTCGAGGCTTCAGCGGTGGGTGAGGCACGCACTAGCCCGCCAGTTGGCCACCACCCAAGTTGCGGCAATTGAGCCCGACGAGTCTCTCTACGGCATGTTCGATCTGTCGACTGGCTCCGTCGAGACTGCATCCGAGTGCGACAGCAGTGATCCAGTGGCGGAGGTCCTGATGGTCAACGGGCCTCGTAGCCCTCCCGGCTTCCCCCACGATGACGGGGTGGACGGTGGAGGCGACCCCGCTCAGGCGCATGAGGAATATCAACCCGAGCCACTTACTTCTCTGCAAAGGGAAGAACTTCGCCGCAGGAACATGGATGCCCTGCATACGCCCATCGCAGGAGAAACTCTCGAGGCTCGAGCCTTGGAAGAGGCGCGTTTGGCCAACTTGGCTGAACGCACTCGACTGGAGAACCTCCAGCGAGCTCTTGACGAGTGTGCGCGGCAACGAGTACCCGACTCCAGTCGACGTCAACTCTTTCCGCAACCGACTCAGGTATATCGAACCCCAATTTAAAATTTAGCAGCTGCAGCCCGTATAGCAGAGTCAATTCAGCCCTCTCAGTCGGAGGCTAGTAGAGGCTTGATGCAGATCAGGGACTTGCTTAGAGCAGCAGGAGATCGGAATTCAATCGTGTCACAGTCGCACAACAGGATTCACAGTCGATCCGTCGCTGCGAATACTGTCCAGTCGTCTCACAGCCCAAGGTCGCCTCCGAGGCGCGTGGGACGTGAAGGCCAGCGGGATCACTATGATGACCGATTTGATCGTGATGGTAGGCGTCGAGTGCCCACTCCTCCCCAGAGAGGTGGATCTAACATCCACCGACAGCAAGATGACAGGCGCCAGCTCAGTGTTGGGCGGAGAGCTCCGGTCGATCCCAGAGAACCAGGCTTTGACGCGAGATCCATCATCGTGCAAGGTCTAGTCGATCGGAACAGAGCTCACAGAGGTGGCCATGACAGAGATGTGCCCACTAGCAGTCGAGTCCATGTTTCAGGTCCAGAATGCTTTAGCAGAGCCATCAGAGCTGCAGCGATACCCCCCAACTTCAGGTTGGCGACTGGGGTAAGTAAGTTCACCGGAGAGTCCAAGCCTGAAACTTGGCTTGAAGACTACTGAGTGGCGGTACAGATTGGTGGCGGTAACGATGAGGTGGCCATGAAGCATTTGCCACTCATGCTAGAGGGTTCGGCCAGGGCGTGGTTGAATCAGTTAGCTCCTAGCAGCATTTATACTTGGGAAGATCTTTCCCGAGTGTTCGTCAGGACGTTCGAGGGAACTTGCAAACGACCAGCCGGATTGACGGAGTTGCAAGTCTGCGTACAAAAGTCGAGTGAAACATTGAGAGATTACATCCAGAGATGGATCACTTTGCATCATACCGTGGAGAATGTGTCGGACCATCAAGCGGTCTGCGCCTTCAAGGATGGCGTCAAGAACAGAGAGTTGAGCCTGAAGTTTGGTCGGACCGGGGATATGACCTTGAGTCGAATGATGGAAATCGCCACAAAGTACACCAATGGTAAAGAAGAGGACCGACTCCGGAGCGGCAAGTACAAGCCGAGTCAGTCGGAGAAAGGAAACTCCAGTCGGAAGCAGAAGCGGAAGGCCGAGCCAGCTGCTCCTGGAGAGGCTCTGGCCGTGACTCGGGGAAAATTCAAAGGAAAGCCCAAAGGATCTTGGAACCCCAAGAAGGTAAAGGATAAAGAAGGAAATCACGTGATGGATCTGCCGTGTCACATCGACACGAAGAAAGACGAAGAGGGTAACTTCATCTACCCAAAGCATACCACTCGCCAGTGCCGGCTTTTGATCCAGCAGTTTCAAGGCAAGCAGCCCAAGGACAAAGAGAAGGAGTCGGACAAGGCTGAGGACAAGGAAGACAGTGATGGAGGTTACCCCCATGTCAATTCCACCCTGATGATTTTTGCTGATGTAGAGAGCAAAAGTCGACTGAAAGTGATCAACCGCGAGGTGAATATGGTCGCCCCGGCGACACCAAGCTATCTGAGATGGTCGAGTGGCTAAATGGGCGATTGAACTTCTTCCCCTTGATATCAAATTTGAGGCAAAGAAAGCCATTAAGTCCCAGGCTATAGCTGATTTCCTTGCCGAGTGGATTGAACAACAGCAGCCGACTCAAGTTCACTCGGAGCATTGGACCATGTTCTTTGATGGCTCTAAGATGTTAAATGGTTCTGGTGCTGGGGTTGTTCTGGTTTCCCCCCGAGGAGATAAGCTCAGATATGTGCTCCAGATCCACTTTGATTCCTCCAACAATGAAGCAGAGTATGAAGCACTTTTGTATGGGTTGCGCATGGCCATCTCACTCGGCGTCCGTCGCCTTATGGTTTATGGCGACTCAGATTTGGTGGTCAATCAGGTGATGAAGGAGTGGGATGTTAGAAGCCCAGCCATGACTGGATACTGCAATGCAGTGAGGAAGCTTGAAAAGAAATTCGAAGGGTTGGAGCTCCATCACATACCCCGACTGAAGAATCAAGCGGCTGATGATTTGGCGAAGATAGGTTCCAAGAGAGAAGCCATTCCCAGTGATGTGTTCTTGGAGCATATCCATACTCCGGCAGTCATAGAAGATCCTTTTACTGAAGAAGCTCCGCAGCCCAAGAGTATCACAGACCCGACTAAGGTCGAAGTGCCAGCAGTGGTCGACCTGATCATGGAAGCTTTGGTGATCACTCCCGATTGGACAGTACCATACATCGCGTATATCTTGAGGAAAGAGCTCCCGGAAGACGAAGAAGAGGCTCGACAGATCGTCCGCCGATCTAAAGCCTTTACTGTGATGAGGGGACAGTTGTATAGAGAAAGCGCGACTGGAGTCAGCCAGAAATGCATAACACCAGAGGAAGGTCGAATAATTCTGGATGATATCCACTCGGGGACCTGTGGCCATCATGCGTCCTCTCGGACCATCGTGGCCAAAGCATACCGAGCCGGATTTTATTGGCCAAGAGCGAACGAAATGGCAAAGGAGATAGTCGACAAGTGTGAGGGATGTCAATTTTACTCCAATATGTCACACAAGCCCACATCAGCTTTGAAGACCATACCACTCGTCTGGCCCTTCGCAGTATGGGGGTTGGATATGGTAGGGCCCCTGAGAACAGGCAGAAGCGGTTTTACGCATGTGCTGGTAGCAGTCGACAAGTTCACCAAGTGGATCGAGGCTAAACCCATCAAGAACCTTGATGCCGGTACTGCTGTCAGCTTCATCAGAGAATTGATATTCAGATATGGGGTCCCGCACATCATCATCACCGACAACGGGTCAAACTTCGATTCAGAGGAATTCAGGGCGTTCTGCACTTCTCAGGGCACACGAGTCGACTATGCTTCAGTCGCCCATCCTCAGTCGAATGGACAAGCAGAGCGGGCCAATGGCTTGATTCTTAAAGGGTTGAAGCCCCGACTGATGTGTGATCTCAAGCATGCGGCTAGAGCATGGGTCGACGAGCTTCCCTCGATACTTTGGGGGTTAAGGACCACACCTAATCGGTCGACTGGGAGAACTCCTTTCTTCCTGGTCTACGGAGCTGAAGTAGTCTTGCCGAGTGACCTTCTCCATAATGCTCCTCGAGTCGAGCTTTACACTGAAGCTGAAGCAGAACAAGCACGGCAGGACGCAATCGACCTTTTAGAGGAAGAAAGGGAGATGGCCCTGATCCGATCAACCATTTATCAACAAGACTTGCGCCGTTTCCACGCCAAAAACGTGAAGAGTCGAGCCTTCCAGGAAGGAGATTTGGTTCTCCGAGTGCATCAGCAGAAACCACATAAACTTGCTCCTTCTTGGGAAGGCCCCTTCGTCGTCACCAAGGTTCTCCACAATGGAGCGTACCGTCTTTACAACATCGAGCACAACATCGACGAGCCCCGAGCTTGGAACGCGGAGCTTCTCCGCCCCTTTTACACTTAAGTATTCACTCGGATGAGTTGTAATAAAAGTACTTCTGTAGTTTATTTATCAAAGACAAGGGCTTTATATTTTCCCCAGTAACTATACTTTTGTTCACATAAAGCAATCCCCCAGTGGGTGGCTTGGCTGCGAATCTGATTCGCCCAAGTCTGTAAAAAAAATCCTAACCGAGTGGTGAGTCAACCTCCCACTCGGGGGCTTAGCTGCGAAATCTGTTTCGCCTAAGTTAAACAAAATCCTACCGAGTGGTAAGCCAGCCTTCCACTCGGAGGCTTAGCTGCAGTCCAAGTACTCGCCTAAGTTAAACAAAATCCTACTGAGTGGCAAGCCAGCCTTCCACTCGGAGGCTTAGCTGCAGTCCAAGTACTCGCCTAAGTTAAACAAAATCCTACCAAGTGGTAAGCCAGCCTTCCACTCGGAGGCTTAGCTGCAGTCCAAGTACTCGCCTAAGTTAAACAAAATCCTACCAAGTGGCAAGCCAGCCTTCCACTCGGAGGCTTAGCTGCAGTCCAAGTACTCGCCTAAGTTAAACAAAACCCTACCGAGTGGTAAGCCAGCCTTCCACTCGGAGGCTTAGCTGCAGTCCAAGTACTCGCCTAAGTTCAAATACAACGTGCGCTACACAAGGAAGACGAGGTGCAGGTCGACTGCTACCCTCTCCTTCCGAGCTACGCCACAAATACTACGTGCGCTACGCAAGGAATACGAGGTGCAGGTCGACTACTACCCTCTCCTTCCGAGCTATGCCACAAATACAACGTGCGCTACGCAAGGAAGGCGAGGTGCAGGTCGACTGCTACCCTCTCCTTCCGAGCTACGCCACAAATACAACATGCGCTACGCAAGGAAAGCGAGGTGCAGGTCGACTGCTACCCTCTCCTTCCGAGCTACGCCACAAATACAATGTACGATCCGCAAGGAGGACGAGGTACAGGTCGACTGTTACCTTCCTCTCTAGAGGTACGCCTTGAAAATCCTACCAAGTGGAGAGCAAACCTCCCACTCGGGGGCTTAGCTGCAGCCCAGTGCTCACCTAAGTTTTTGAAATCCTACCGAGTGGAGAGCAGACCTCCCACTCGGGGGCTTAGCTGCAACCCAGTGCTCGCCTAAGTTTTTGAAAATACTACCGAGTGGAGAGCAGACCTCCCACTCGGGGGCTTAGCTGCAGCCCAGTGCTCGCCTAAGTTTTTGAAAATCCTACCGAGTGGAGAGCAGACCTCCCACTCGGGGGCTTAGCTGCAGCCCAGTGCTCGCCTAAGTTTTTGAAAATCCTACCGAGTGGAGAGCAGACCTCCCACTCGGGGGCTTAGCTGCAGCCCAGTGCTCGCCCAAGTTTTTGAAAATCCTACCGAGTGGAGAGCAGACCTCCCACTCGGGGGCTTAGCTGCAGCCCAGTGCTTGCCTAAGTTTTTGAAAATCCTACCGAGTGGAGAGCAGACCTCCCACTCGGGGGCTTAGCTGCTGCCCAGTGCTCGCTTAAGTATATTGGCGAACAAGTCGATTGCAATGAGCGCCTCGCTTCAACCTGCAAAAGACACCTCAAACCGGATGCAAACATATTCAACGTCGAATCCAGGTTCGGATAAAGCCTAAACGGAACCGAAAGTGCTCAGGAGCTAAGCCTGTTAAGTTTTGTCGGTTACAAAAATCACTCGACATACCAAGGCAAATTTAAAGTATCAAGCTCAGAAGTTTTTTACCCCTCCTGTGGAGGGCTGGATGGTGCAACAAACTCGTCCAGGTCGATTCCATCTGCAATCCGGGTGGCAGCGGCGATGAAGGTCTCCATGAAAGATTAGAAGTCGTACTTCTTGGTGTTAGCCACCCTAAGGGCCGCCAGCTTGTCCTCTCGTGCATCCTTGCAGTGAACGCGGACCAAGGACAGAGCAACATCCGCACCGCACCTAGCAGAAGATTTTTCCCACTCCTGCACTCGACTTGGGACTTCATTCAGTCAAGTCATCAGGAACTCGAGGTCGTTCTGGAGCATCTCTCTTGGCCAGAGTGTTGTGTCGATGCGAGAAGTTGCGACCTTCAGTCTTGCGAGATAGTCGATGACAGCAGCAACGCGAGATTCGAGCCAGAGCACATTCATGGCGACTTCATCTTTCACGGGAGAATTGATGGGATCCAAGTTTACTTCCAATCGTCCAGTCTCCTCTTCAAAGTTCTGGCAAAATTCTGCAAAGTTCAACCACTGAATCAAGACAACAATCGAGTGGAAGATCACAGTTAAATTGTCTGTTTGGTACAAAAGATTACCTTCAAGCATGAGGAATAGCTTTTTGGCGAGTCCACCTAGATAAGCCTCCAAATCGTTCTTCTTTCCCGCTAACTCACTGGCCTTATCATTCAGGGCGATCTTATCGCTTTTCAGTCGACTGACCTCCTTGTTGGCAGCATCAAGAGCAGCTTTCAGATTGGCATTTTCTTCTTCGAGCTTGGTGACTGAAGCCAGCTTCTCGTCTGCGAGCCTGGTCTTCTCTAAAGCCTCTTTGTGCATCTCAGCCAAGTCAAGGTCTTTCTTCTTCAGGGCAGCATTCACTTTGTCTGCAAAATTACAATGAGATCAGACTCTGAAACAAACGAAGGGTGAAGGCAGCCGTCGAAGACCTCACCAAACATACCTTTAGCTTCCTCCTTCGCCTTCGTTAAGTTCTCCTGGGTCAGCTTCAGATCAAGCTCGAGCTGGATGTGTTTGTTCTCCATCTCAGTGTAACGAGCCGCAAGATCGCAGGATTTCTGCGAAGAACCAATCGACAGATGTCAAGGACAATTCACTTCCGAGTGACTAAGAAAAAGTCATAGCGTTTCTAAGACTATGGCCGAATACAAACATTCGACCATAGTCTCGGGGACTACACCCAGTGGATGCACTCAGCGTGCCCCCACTAGTCTAAATCAGTGAGACTCGACCAGTCGACCACCAACACAAAAAAAACAGGAGGTGTTCTTCAGACTATCATCGACTGCCAGCAGTCGACCACAGCCTCGGGGACTACACCCAGTGGGTGCACTCAGCGTGCCCCCACCGGTCTATGAATCCATTCGACCTAGTCGAGTAAGGAAAAAGCTTAAGACATAAAGACTATGGTCGACTGCCAGCAGTCCACCATAGCCTTGGGGACTACACCCAGTGGGTGCACTCAGCGTGCCCCCACTAACCCGGAATTTCAATCGACACACCCAGTGGGTGTAGGACAAACTCTAAGAATTTCAGAAAAAAGGATTTTCAGATATCATATCCTAACAGAACAGGCGGTGACTGACTGACCTGAACATTACTCTGAAGAGCTGAAGTGGCGTCATAGGCTGCCTGGCTGGCTTCTCGGATTGCCTTCACTTGCTCCATCATGACCCCCGCCTGGCGTATTGCTTCTTTAGCGGCACTAGCTTGGTCTTCTGGGACGTGGTGGGTTGAGAAAAGCGAAGGTTGAGCAACACTCAACGATGAAGGGCGAGCACTCGTCAACGGCACCGCAAAGGATACGGTAGGCCGAGTGACATTGTCTCCCTCCACGATCAACGTCTCGGGTGCTGGCACGTCCCGAGTCGCCTTGCCAGCAGACGCTTTCCTGCTCCTCCTCTGCCTCAGTGGCTCCTCGTCGTCGTCATCCAGAAGGTCAATAACGACGTTAGAAGAAGCTGCGGAAATGAACCGAAATTAGAGACAAGAGGTCAATCGACTGAAGACAGAACTACCAGAGTCATACTAGGTCTTGAAGTAACAGCATCCTCCATCTCATGGTCTTCGGCCCTGGCGGAGGTATCAGAAGTAGCAGCAATGCAGTTCCATAAGTCAGTCGATTAGCCCATGAGTCGACCAAGAACAAGTTCATGAAACGGGAAAACTCAAGCTACGCCATTACCCTGAGATTGTGGGGATCACCATCTTCATCTTCGGCAAGACTTTCGCCGGCTTCGGCGGCACCACTCGAGATTGCTTTGGAGCTTTCTCAGTCGGTGCCGGAGAAGTGGTCCGAGGGCGCTTGGTCGATTGCGTGGCGGTTGCGACCCCCTTACCGCGCTCAGCCGCAGGATCATGGACAAGCTTCAAACGTCTCTCTGAGCGAGGAGGTACAACTTCCTCCTCCTCCTCCTCTTCCTCTTCCTCCTCGCCAGAGTCATCACCATCGTCATCGTCGTCAGCATTCGATTCCCACTCCTCTGGACTTTCGCCTCCACTTCCTTCCTCCTCCTCAGTCGGCGTTTGCGCTCCATTGGGCATTGAGTATAATTCGGTGGTAGCCTGACAGACAACAAAACAAAACAAAGGTCAATCAACCGATTCGCAGCAAAGCAGAATGAACGAGGCAAGATTACAATCGGAGATAAGTGGTCATACCGTGTCCGGTGTGTAGGAATGGTCGAGTGGTGGGATCCTCCTAGCCCCTCGTGGGTTGTCCTTACTCCCTGTGATTGCGGCCACCCACCTCTCCAGCGTGGCGTCATCGACTGCTTCTGGATGGACCCGAGTGGTGTCTTCGGTTCCACAGTACAGCCACATCGGATGGCCTCGGTAATGGAGCGGTTGGATACGCCGCCTCAGGAAGACCTCCAGAAGATCCATACCCGTCACTCCGTCTCGAACAAGCTGGATTACGCACTCCATCAACATTCTTACTTGAGGTTTCTCCTCAGGAAGCACCTTCAGAGAAGAGGGTTTGTTCACTCGGTTCATGGAGAACGGAGGGAGACCAGTCGACTGCCCCGGCGTCGACTCGTCTTGGCAGTAGAACCAGGTCGACTGCCACCCTCTGACCGACTCAGGAAGGGTCATGGCCGGGAAAGTGCTCTTACTCCTCATCTGAATCCCAAGACCCCCGCACATTTGGATAACCCTAGTCCTGTCATCGTCCGGACTCGCCTTTTTCACCATCTGTGAGCGACAGGTGAATATGTGCTTAAAGAGACCCCAGTGTGGTCGACAACCCAGGAAGTTCTCGCACATGGACACGAAAGCAGCAAGATAGGCAATAGAATTGGGAGTGAAATGATGGAGTTGCGCCCCAAAGAAGTTCAGAAATCCTCGGAAGAAAACACTCGGCGGCAGAGAGAATCCACGATCTACATGTGTGGCTAGGAGAACACACTCACCCTCCTGCGGCTGCAGTTGCCACTCGGACCCCGGGAGCCTCGCCGACCCGTGGGGGATCAATCCCTCGTTGGCTAGGTCATTGAGATCCGCCTCGGTGATGGTCGAGCGGATCCAATCCCCTTGGACCCAACCTTGCGGCAGGCAAGACCTTGACGAAGATCCGCCCCGACTGGGCGCTCTCCCCTTCGCTTTCCCCGTCGCCGTTGCTTTCTTCGCGTGCTCCAAGGCCACCGTCTTCTCCTTCACCATTGTCACCGGCGAAGCACGCGAGGAGCGGATGGGCGGAGGCGAGAGCAGGCGCAGCAGGCGGAGGCGGAGAGGGCAGAGGGAAGAATGAGAAGGCACTGTTCAAAAACCCTCGCCTGGCGCTTTATATAAAGTCGCTTCCGAGTGGCTGACAGGTAGGCCCGGGCGATCCTGTCACATCCCGAAACAGTCGCGCACGCGTGATACGTGGCGAAAAAGGTGGCGCGAAAATCAAGGCGTCCACGCCCTATCCCATCCGAGTACAGCGGGCCGCCCCGCTTCGCGCGCTTCCCAAAATTCGGATCCCACAAAATCCGCTAACGGCAGATCAATCTGTCAGGCAATAGATTTCCTGTGATCCGTCGCTCGGAAGTTCACTAAGTTCAAAAGTTCACTCGACAGAAGAAAGGAATGGATCAAGGCGACTGAAAGAAAAGTTGTTGCCATCGTTGCAAAAGATTATTGATTCAAGATGAGACATGTTCAGAACACAAAAACGGGTCGGAAAGATTATCAACTCCTTCCTCACTCAAACCTCGATCCATTCGGGGGCTAATGATGAAGTCATGTACCTAGGGTAGGGTCACGGGCCTATCCAAAGTACCCTCCCCAAGGACATCTTCAGAAGAAGCTACCTTCTAGTCGACTAAGAGAGATTCCACTCGACAAACTCGAAGGCACTCGACCATGAAGACTCACTCGACCACCAGGAGATCAAGAGCCACTCTGCATCCAAACGGTCTGTAATTAAGTAGTCTTTATAGTCATGATGACACTTTATGTAAGGCGTTACCAGTAACGCCCGTCTTTATGTACTTTAAACCCTGCATAACTGAGGGCCGGAGGGGTCTGGCAGACACTATATAAACCACCCCCTCCTCAGTGTAAAGGGTTCGCACCCCTGTAACTCATACGCATATAATCCAGTCGACCGCCTCCGGGCTCCAAGACGTAGGGCTGTTACTTCCTCCGAGAAGGGCTTGAACTCGTAAATCCCTTGCGTATACAACTACTCCATAGCTAGGATCTTGCCTCTCCATACTTACCCCCCATTCTACTGTCAGACTTAGAACCACGACAGCTGGGGCTACTAGGGCCCAAGGAGAAGATGACGGCCAAAGCGGCGGAGGCCCTCATCCGTAGGTTCGACGAGCCCCTCACCGATGATGACATCGGCATCATCGCCAAGTTGACCAGGCTCAACAAGGACGCGCTCCGTGTTGCCATGGGGATGGCGGGACCTGAAGCTGCTGCCGAGGAGGCCGTAGTGTAGTCATGTTAGGTCTTCATTGCTATCTCTGTTTCGTCTGTAGTTTCCGGCACCGGCCACCATTAGGGTGGCTCAAGTTAGGTTTAGTTCTTCTTTGTCCCAGTAGTGGTAGGAGGCATGGTTTGCGTCATCGAGGTTTGGGGCCTATTGGTGGTCGACGGCGTTCCCCGGCGAGCCCGGATGTGTTTCAGTTTCAGTTTCAGTATGGTAATGCAAATGTTAGCTGTCGGAATGGAAGCGCTTGCTGCTGGCTCATGTGTTCATTATTTTTGGAGAGAATGTGTGTGTCCAATGAATAGTACAACACCTGCGATTTTGAGTTGGAATGTACGAGGGCTGAATTCGCCGGCGAAGAGAACTGCAGTGCGTCAAGTTGCAGAAGTGCAGCATGTATCCATACTCTGTCTTCAGGAAACCAAGCTAGAAAGTTGGCAGCAGTCCACTGTCAGGGAGCTGGGAGGAAACGCATTAGAAGGATGCGCCGTTCTTCCAGCCATGGGCACCAGAGGAGGAGTTGCCATACTATGGAACAAGAGAAGCGTCAGTTTTGCCTCTCAAGCAGTCGGGTGTTTCTCGATCACGGGCAAAGTCACGGTGCTGCACGACGGATCTTGGTTCTGGCTGACAACAGTCTACGGCCCCGTAGATGACACACGCAAAGATGCATTCCTTGCTGAACTTGCCCATGCAGCACCACCATCTGGAAAGTCGTGGCTGATAAACGGGGATATTAACATCATTTATGAAGCCCGTGATAAAAACAACCTCAATCTGAACCGGAGGATCATGGGCATGTTCAGAGCAGCAATCGACAGAGCAAGCCTTAGAGAAATTAAGTGCAAGAACAGGAGATTTACATGGTCAAATGAGAGGGAAGATCCAACTTTGGTCAGTATCGACAAAGTGTTCTGCAACCTGGAATGGGAGGCCCTCTTCCCCTCATACATCCTGATGGCGGAATCAACGGCCTGCTCGGATCACTGTCCCCTCCTCCTGGCAAGCACCGCTACTCCGTGTAGAAAGCCGATGTTCCGTTTTGAAAATTTCTGGCCCATTTTCCCACATTTCCATGAAACTGTTGCCCGGGCTTGGCAGCGGCCGGTATATCACTCATGCCCTTTCGTCCGTTTGGTGAAGAAGATGAAGAGGATGGCAACAGATCTGAAAATTTGGGCAAGAGCTCACTTTAGTGATGCAAAGTTGCAGTTCCATCTGGCTTGCCAAGTGATTCCCCGACTGGATATTGCGCAAGAGAGCAGAAGGCTATAGGAGAGTGAATTTCTCCTAAGGAAACAACTCAAAATGAGAACTCTGGGGCTGGCGGCTGTGGAAAGAGCAAGGAAAAGATAGGCCTCAAGGATTTCTTGGCTCAAAGCTGGTGATGCACGCACGGCCTTTTTCCAAGCGAAGATCAACTCAAGGAGAAGAAAGAACTTCATTCACTCACTGCAAACTAATACGGTCATTGCCACGGCACATGAAGACAAAGCATCTATCATCCACAATCATTTCACTAATCTACTGGGCAACAAGGAGAACAGAGGAGGCACTCTCAACTTGGAGGAGCTCGACATGCCAACGCTGCAGAATGAAGGACCGGACATCCCTTTCTCTGAGCAGGAGGTTTGGGCTGCGATTCAGGCCTCCCCGGCAGAAAAAGCGCCAGGCCCAGATGGTTTCTCAGACACTTTTTATCGATCATGCTGGGCAACGATTAAAGATGATGTCATGGCAGTTTTTGACAGCTTCTACAGGCTGGCTGATGGAAACTTCGCCGAGCTCAACACGGCCATGATCGCCCTTCTCCCAAAGAAGGATGGGGCAACTAGAATCTCTGATTTTAGGCCCATCAGTCTCATACATTCTGTTGCAAAGTTGATCACCAAGGTTTTATCCATGAGACTCGCCGCTGTCATCGACCGGATCATCTCCCCTGCGCAATCTTCTTTTCAGAGGAAGAAATGTATTTATGATAGCTATTTGTACGTTCAGAACACGATCCAAGCGCTGCATAGAACTAGAACCCCGGCCCTTCTCCTCAAGCTTGACATCGCCAAGGCTTTTGATAGTGTATCATGGGAATATTTGATAGAACTTCTTCAGAGATTAGGTTTCTCGCATCGGTGGATAGATTGGGTAGCGCTCCTTCTGTCAACCTCCTCTTCGGCCTGCTTGTTGAACGGCGTCCCGGGCAGCTGTTTCTTGCACTTACGAGGGCTGCGGCAGGGTGATCCATTGTCGCCGCTGCTCTTCATACTCTGCATCGACTCCCTCCACCGACTGTTGGAGGCCGCTACCAGATCCGGCGTGCTGAGCTCCATCCCAGGCGCGGTGGTGCGGATGCGCACAAGCCTGTACGCAGACGATGCCATTATCTTCATAAACCCCAATCACACAGATATAGACAACCTACTAGATCTTCTACAACTTTTCGGCGATGCGACGGGGCTCGCGTCAATCTGTCAAAATCTTCAGCGATACCCATTAGATGCAACGACATAGACATTCAGGATGTTCTGCACAATTTTGCTGGCCCCACGGCGGTGTTCCCGTTTAAATACCTAGGGCTTCCTGTCACGATCGCCGCATCAAGTTAGTCCATCTTCAGGCCATCCTCGACGGAATTAGAGCGAGGCTCGCTGGCTGGAAAGGGAAACTCTTGCCATTGGCAGGACGCCGTGTCCTAGTACGCTGTGTGCTTTCTGCCATGCCTACCTTCGCGTCGTTCACGGCGCTGCGAATCCCAAAGAGGTTCATAAAGGAGATCGACAAGGCAAGACGGCGATTCCTCTGGGCGGGCGACGAAGAAATCTCGGGCGGCAAATGCAAGGTTGGATGGGCATCTGTCACCAAGCCGGAGCAGCGGGGCGGGCTAGGCATCCCCGACCTCACTCGTTTCGCCCAGGCCCTGCGGTTGCGCTGGTTGTGGCTATCCTGGAGGCAGCCAACCAGGCCTTGGGTCGGCACCGGGACGCCGTGCGACGCAGCCGACCGGGCTCTTTTCACGGCCTCCACGGCGGTGACCATCGGAAATGGGACTAGTGCATCTTTCTGGTCCTGTTCATGGCTGGGAGGGCGGCAGCTGTGCTTGGCATACCCCGATCTGTTTGCCCGATCCATCCGCAAGAACAGAAGCGTAAAGGAAGCTCTGACAGCTGATCGATGGATCCTCGACCTCCGCAACAACGGCGACTATAACACCATTGTCCATCAAGTCGTGCAGCTGGCAAGAGAGATCAGAGGGGCTCAAATCAACCTGGAGCCTCAGGACCCGGACACGATCAAATGGAAGCTCTGCAGCTTGGGCAACTACTCGGCAAGGTCGGCGTATAACGCACAATTCGACAGCAATCAACCATGCAGTTTCAAAAACATCATTTGAAAGATCTGGGCTCCAGGGAAAGTGAAAATGTTCCTATGGCTATTGCACCTGGACAGACTCTGGTGCAATGACCGTCTTCAGAGGAGAGGATGGCCGAATGGCTACTTTTGCCCCTTGTACCTGCGCAGCCTGGAGACGTCGCTGCATCTGGCCTGGGAGTGTCCCGTGGCAATGCAGGTATGGAACACCGCGGCATCATGGACGGGGTGCAGCTCTTTGAACCAGCGGGTGTGGAGCAGTGATACAACGACAACGGCCAAAGTTCAGAAGATTGTGGCTGTCGCAGCCCAAGAGCACATGAAGGGCACAAAGACCATGATCGCCCTTGTCTCATGGCACATCTGGTTGGAAAGGAATGCTTGTGTTTTCAGGGGCAAACAGGCGGACGCACGGCACATCATCAAAGCATGCCAGAGCGACATGGAGCAATGGCGACTCGCCGGCGCAAGATGCATCCAACAGCCCTTTGGGGAAGTGACGTGAGAGATCTCCCTGTGCGTACGGTAGCTTAGGTTTTCCTGGATGTAACGCTTGGGGGCCCGATCTAAGATGTAACGCCTCTGTTTTTCCTGATCGCTTGATCAACCATAGTAACCTCTCTCCCTGCTAAATGAAATGAAAACCAGCTATGCTGGACACTTCAAAAAAAAATAGAGAATGCATCAAAAGAGGTGATAGCTCGAACTCACGAATCATCTCTTATACCTAGCAGAGCATAGGCATTGGGTCTCAAGAGCCTAGGTACGAAGGCTGGCATACTATTTCGAGTATATATGAGAAAAAAAATCAATATTGATTGAAACCAAAAGAGGAAAAATCAATATTGATTGAAACATACCTAGCGACGAGCTAAGTCCTAACTCATCTAGCCTTGTCATTGAAACCAAAGACACCGCGGCATACAAGGTCTTGGCAACATAGTTTGCATGAGTTGCACAGAAAATACATGAAGTTGAGTATATTTAAGAAATATTTCTCACTCGCTATTAATATGTCCTAGCCCTTCCACCCTCATCTCTCCATCCGAACACGCTCGAGGCATTGGAGATGTTGTGGGCAGACCATGTCTATGCATGTCCGGTATTTCAAGAGTTACTTTTCATCGATTAGAAACACAAATGAAATTTATTTAATGCGAGTCCTTGTTGAATATTGCACACTTTGTTCCGTGCTTTGCTATAGAAATCTCAATCTGCCACGCGCTTGCCTCCTTAGTGAACGCAAAAAGCGATGTGATATAAGTCAGGTGGATCAAAAGGGCATGAAGGTTTCGTGGTGTAGTTAGGTCGCTTTGGTTTCTTAAAACTTGACTCCAGCAATTGTCACAACGGTTTCGTGGTGTAGTTGGTTATCACGTCAGTCTAACACACTGAAGGTCTCCGGTTCGAACCCGGGCGAAGCCAAAATTATATTTTTTTACCTTTTCTTTTTTGCAATTTCAACAGTGAAAAAAAAGAGAAGAAAAAAAAGATAAATGGCCCATGCAGGTCTCGAACCTGCGACCTTCGCGTTATTAGCACGACGCTCTAACCAGCTGAGCTAATAGGCCAGTTATGCATACAATTATTTTGGGAATTTAATCATAATATATTTGATTTGGTTTGCAGCTTTTTATTTTTTTAGGAGAAGGTCTGCAGGTTTTTGTTTGAACAGCGAAGAGCAGGTTGGTTTTGGATTGACATGAGCGTACACCAGGTGCAACAGCCATCAATTCAATGCATCAAATTTGGCTCCCCACATATGTCCAGCACCTTCTCGTCTCCCATCCGCCTGAGAGCAAAACACCAGCCTTCCCTAGCTCAGTTTGGGATCACCGGTACAGTTGTCTCCCTGCAGCAGGTTTTACGGATAATCTTTCTTGTTCTTGTTCTTCTTTTTCTTCTCCCTGCAACAAGGTTATGCTGCTGCTCACTTTTGATCCAGCTTGACTAGTCTGTCTGGGGATTGAGGAATCTAAGATTAACCGAGTACAAAAACTGTGGGCTGTATAACGACCGCGACTTTCCAAGTTTGCAGTTTTCCTCCAGATTTTCAGTTGTGAAATGTGTAGCTGGGTAAAATTCTGCTATCTATTAGTGGGCATGCCCTTATTTACCAAGCAGAGAAAGCGTAAGGGCATCTTCAACGCTGACTGGCAAAGTTGCTTCCGCTTCTGTTCGCGGATACTGATGCCGGAGCCCGCATCCAATGTTAGCCGCATACATTTTAACAACTTTTTCAACTAATCGGGCGAAATTCGTGCAAACACAGCGGATTTCATATAAAGCTTCGACATTCAAGCAAACACAGCGGATTTTCATTATATTTAGAAAAAAAACGTTCCGAACTCTAAACCTGTCCTACGCCGGCTGCCGGCGTCCAAGCCCTTGTTGTGCCCTTCCTGGGACCGCGTTCTCCATCCGTCGTCTCCATGAGCACGGGCGATAAGTCCGATGAAATGAAGATGCGTTTTTCGGCGAGGAAGAGTAGAACACCGGAGACGGACCGACCCACATGGGACACAAGGCCCTGCCGCCCCCCGCCCTACTCATCCTTGGAGGATTCCTTGCCTTGTATGTCGCCGGTGGACGTGAGGTCCATGATGGAAATGATTGCGCCGACGCTCTAGTCGTCCCACCGCGCCGCCCGAAAGTTCGTTGGCGGCACGTAGGAGGCGCGACTCGCGTTGTTCTCGTCCGCGAACGCCTGCAGCTGCGCCTTCGCGCCAGCCGCTTCCTGGCGAGCAGCGGCTTGAGCACGGGCGGCCTCGTAGATCGCTCGCTACTCTGCGACGAAGTTGAGATTCGCCACGGCATGGCCGCAACGCCTCTCGCCGTCGATTTGGCTCTCTGCCAGCCAGTTCTGCTCTAGGAGAAACATGTTGTACCGTTGTTCTTCCCGCGCCTGCTGGAACACCGACATAGGCGCCGACGCAGGCCACTCCTCCGCCATGGCGACGTTGTAGTGCGCTTGCGCCAGCTCCATGGTGAAGTCGGCATGCACATGCGCGGGCTCCAATGCAGTGTCGTCAGAGCCCATCTCCATCGTGGGGTCGTCCTCCTCGTTGAAGATGCCGGGCGAGCTGGTCGGCATGCTGACCTTGATCTGCTTGGCACGATGGCTCTGCCAAGCGGCCGCAAGGGCGGCCACCTCGTGCTTCATCTCCGTGAAAAGGCTCTCCCACCGAGTGTTGCCGCCTGCAGTCATGGCGGATGTGGTGCAAGGGAGGAGGATATAGAGTGGCTTGTGTTGTGGCGTGGAGTTAACTGGGTGTGGCCGCCTTTAGATAGATAATTTCGGTGAGGCCTAACGTCCTGGTGCATCAATGCGCGGTGCCGGAGTGGGTTTCTCGCCGATGAGCCTGCTTAACGGCAGCATACGGACGGACGGGCATTGAATGGGCGTGGTAGATATCTGTCTCATCCTGTCTAGTAATGCGTCTCCGGCATTGAACAGGCGCGGACACCGGGGACGCCGTCGCAGGCGGCCCGCTCGTCTGACATGCCGCTTCAATGCCGGAGCCAGTGAGAGGTCACGTCCACTCTGGGCCGGCTTCAATGTGGACTGGACGCTCTACAACGACATGAACGCGGCCAGTTGGCGCATGGGTGGGAACGCGCGCGGGCCAGGGAAGAGGTTTTTGGGTAGGCTAGGGTGGTCAGAAGAGGTTGTGGCTACTGTCCGGATGCCCGCCAAGCTCTCCCTCCCTAGTTTGTCTTCCATTTGCGGGAGAAAGTGTGTCCGGATCGTCCTGCAAACCGATGCAGGACCGCATTGGATGACACAACATGTTCAGACCGCGTGGTTCGGACGGTTGCGAACGGTTTGGGGGTTACCGATGGAGATGCTCTAAGACGACATGTGAGGTATATGTGCTTAAAAAGACATGCCATCAAATGTTTTCATGTTATTACTGCTTAATATTTTTTTAACGGTTCAAATACTATAGTTATTGCAGTTTTCCTTTGATATCTTATTGTGATCCATTAAAAGAAAACACGAAAATTTGTCGGCTCTGTTTTGCGTCTTGCAGACTCACGTTTTACATACAATTTAGTTTTATCGTGCTCTATTATTTGGGGTAGGATTGTCTGACTCAAGTTGGAAGTGATAGGAGACTGTGTGTGTCGTGTAGTGCTGTTTGGCCCTGTGTGTGATGCAAGTGGCCGAGTACGACTGTAACCATATAATTTCCTCATAATTAATTTATTATGATGTCATGACCATGATTTATTGTTTTTAGTAGGGCGTGGTTAGGTCTCACTCGACTGAGAATTAACCAAGTCTCAGTCAAGTGATATAGTATGTAAACTGAAAATATATTTTTGTATGAATCTCCATGCAAAATCGAAGGAACATAACATCAACTGAGACATAACGAAGTTTCGGTCGACTAGCAAAACTGCAATATATACTTTGATCATTGTGTGTGCCAAGATGACTAGCCCGCGCAGACGAACGGATTGATGACTAGTTCTCTCTCGTTGCACTTCCCGGTCGTGTGTAACGGCAGAAAAAAAGAAGGGTGAAAGTTTGAGATGGAAGGGAAAAGTCATTAGTCCACAACATGTGATTCCCGCGATCAAACTTCCAAACACACCGTCCCGATCGACACTGACTAGTGACTCACATGTTTCGCGTTCAACCATGCGCGCACGTTTGTTCCCAAAAACATGGGGGAAAATTAAGAATCCTTGGCAGCTTACTCCGGTCGCTGCCGCGCGCCGCGTGCAACACCTTCAGAGACCGCGAGAGCCGAATAATGGCGGACGAACCCATTCCGTCGCGGAAACTGGCCTGTATGGAGACATATCTGGCGGGGCTGTACTCGAGAAAGCAACGCATGCATTGTCTCTATTTAATCGGCAGCTCCTACCGTGTGTCGCCTCATCTTCTCCTCCCCCCCGTCGCCTCTACCGGCCGAAACAGTTCATTGCAAGCTGCAACGAGTAGCTGCGCCGTGTGCGTGCACGTCCACGTGCGGTGTCTCTCTTCTCCAATGGCGCTCCAAGCATCGTTGCCTTCCGCGTTCCACGCGGCCCCGGCCATCACTCACGCTTCTTGTCGGCGGCAGGTGCGTACGGCCGATTGATCGCCGGGGAAATGGCCTCGATCTCTTGCCTGTTAACGACTTTGGCATGGAGACGTTTGCCTTTGGGTTAGGTCTCCCGTGCCGGCTCGGCTCGCCGGAGTATCTGTTTGATCGATGTGTTGCTGACGGGGTGATTATATTTGATGTCGTACGCTTGCAGTTCCAACTGCGTGCGAGCGCTGCGGCCGCGGCTAGCAGCGCCGGCGCCGGCGACGGGAAGGTGGTGATGGGGAAGCAGCCGGCGACGGGCGCGTGGAAGATCGACTACTCCGGCGAGAAGCCGGCCACGCCGCTGCTCGACACCATCAACTACCCCGTCCACATGAAAAACCTCTCCACCACGGTACCTATATATTCTCCTCCAACTCGGGCTGCCTATGTGATCGATAACAACAGTTAGCTTAACGAAGCTGGGTTGGCATGGCAGGACTTGGAGCAGTTGTCCGCGGAGCTCCGTGCGGAGATCGTGAACACGGTGTCCAAGACCGGCGGCCACCTGAGCTCCAGCCTGGGGGTGGTGGAGCTCACGGTGGCGCTACACCACGTCTTCGACACGCCCGAGGACAAGATCATCTGGGACGTCGGCCACCAGTCGTACCCGCACAAGATCCTCACGGGCCGCCGGTCGCGGATGCACACCATCCGGAAGACCTCCGGCCTCGCCGGGTTCCCCAAGCGCGACGAGAGCGTGCACGACGCGTTCGGCGCCGGCCACAGCTCCACGAGCATCTCCGCCGCGCTCGGGATGGCCGTCGCGCGTGACCTCCAGGGCAAGCAGAACCACGTCATCTCTGTCATCGGAGACGGCGCCATGACCGCCGGGCAGGCCTACGAGGCCATGAACAACTCCGGCTACCTCGACTCCAACATGATAGTGGTCCTGAATGATAACAAGCAGGTCTCCCTCCCGACGGCCACCCTCGACGGTCCGGCCAAGCCAGTGGGCGCGTTGAGCAAGGCTCTCACCAAGCTCCAGTCCAGCACCAAGCTCCGGCGGCTCCGGGAGGCCGCCAAGACCGTCACCAAGCAGATCGGGGGCACGACGCACGAGGTGGCAGCCAAAGTGGATGAGTACGCGCGCGGCATGATGAGCGCCCCGGGCTCATCCCTCTTCGAGGAGCTCGGGCTCTACTACATCGGCCCCGTGGACGGCCATAACCTCGAGGACCTGGTCACCATCTTCGAGAAGATCAAGTCCATGCCGGCGTCCGGGCCCGTGCTCATCCACATCGTAACGGAGAAGGGGAAGGGGTACCCGCCGGCGGAGGCCGCCGCCGACAAGATGCACGGCGTGGTCAAGTTTGACCCGACGACGGGGAAGCAGTTCAAGACCAAGAGCCCGACGCTGTCGTACACGCAGTACTTCGCCGAGTCGCTCATCCGGGAGGCGGAGGTGGACGACAAGGTGGTGGCGATCCACGCGGCCATGGGCGGCGGCACGGGGCTCAACTACTTCCAGAAGCAGTTCCCGGAGCGGTGCTTCGACGTGGGCATCGCGGAGCAGCACGCCGTGACCTTCGCAGCAGGGCTCGCCGCCGAGGGGATGAAGCCGTTCTGCGCCATCTACTCCTCGTTTCTGCAGCGCGGGTACGATCAGGTGGTGCACGACGTGGACCTGCAGCGGCTGCCGGTGCGCTTCGCCCTCGACAGGGCGGGCCTCGTCGGCGCGGACGGCCCCACGCACTGCGGCGCGTTCGACGTGACGTACATGGCCTGCCTGCCGAACATGGTGGTCATGGCGCCCGCCGACGAGGCCGAGCTCATGCACATGGTCGCCACCGCCAGCGCCATCGACGACCGCCCAAGCTGTTTCCGCTTCCCCCGCGGCAACGGCGTGGGTGCCGTGCTTCCCCTCGACAATAGAGGCACCCCGATTCAGGTAGGCAAGGGGAGGGTGCTCGTCGGAGGCAACAGGGTGGCGCTGCTAGGATACGGCACGATGGTGCAGGCCTGCCTGAAGGCGGCGGAGCTGCTGAAGGAGCACGGCGTGTTCATCACCGTCGCCGACGCCCGCTTCTGCAAGCCGCTGGACACGGAGCTGATCCGTGACCTCGCCGCCGAGCACGAGATCCTCATCACCGCCGAGGAGGGCTCCATCGGAGGCTTCGGCTCCCACGTGGCGCACTACCTCAGCCTCAGCGGCCTCCTCGACGGCCCCCTCAAGGTAAGAATAGTACTAGTACTTTTTTGGCGAATAGAATAGTGTTTCTTTCAGAAGAAGACGGGAACGTTCCTGCTTGGAACTTTTTAGGGTCGGTCACTGATGGTTAGATTTGTTTGTTGCAGCTGAGATCGATGTTTCTACCGGACCGGTACATTGACCATGGCGCCGCGGAGGACCAGATGGAGGAGGCCGGCCTAACGCCGAGGCACATCGCCGCCACGGTGCTGTCCCTATTGGATCGGCCACTGGAAGCGCTCCACATCAAGTGATTCAATCAACCAACCAGCATGTGTTAGTGTTATACATGGATCTTTGAAGGACTCCACATTGCTGCTGCTGCTGCTCCCCGCTCGCTAACAGTTACATGGATCTTTGAAGGACTCGGCAATGCTAGGTAGCTGGAGATGCCATGCCAATGTCCGCGGGTGTTTGATTCTTGGCTTGTTCTCATGCTTCCAAATGAGTTGGAGCCTTTCTTTGAACCGGAGGATACATGCATATAGATATGCATGCATCCATATGTTCTCCCCTTTTGGGTTTTGTATAGATGGTTATTGCAATTTGTAAGTATATTAATTAATCAGACCACGTAATGTAATACATTGTCTTTAGTTTATGGATGTGAGAAATTAATTAGGCATTTCCCATGCCCGTTATAGGCTTATCATGACTTATAGATTGCCTCCTGGTTTTTGTCCTAGTGTAATGCTTGTTTTGATGGAATCATGAGAATGGATGGATTAGCATGTGGAGTGTGGAAGCGACGCATACTAATACGTCCTTTCCGTGACTGGTGATTCATGTGTTGATTGATGCCTAGGGCCATGTCGAGCTTGTTGTTTTAGAGTCTCCTGTGTGTTTGTGTTTTCTTTCTGAATTTGGAGGTTATTGTAGATTTGTTCCATCTCATTTATGTATATACAACTCTCTGTATTTTTGCAGTTCACCAATTTCAGATTTGAAGATTAATGCGCCATCATCAGTTGTTTTGTTGAGCCATCAATGCACAAATAACATTTGGACATGCCTCGTTAGTTTGCCGTGCACAAATAATATTGAGATACAGCATTTAGTTCAACATTCTATCTCACCAAATACAGTTATCAACTTGTAAATTGTAAATAATACATCAAATCATTCATCATTATATAGTCATCATTCATCATTCAATATAGCCTAGTTGGAAAAATGTTACAACAAACATTAATCCTTCGGACTTCAATATTCATCATTCAATAGTTATCATTTAAAATTTAATATAGTCTACAGATCATTGAACATACACATAGTCATCAATAGTTTCTAGAGGTCTAAGCTGCCTTTGCTGACAAAACAACATCTATGCACTAGTAGAAAACATTTCTTCATCAAGAAAAAGTTTGTTCTCTCAGTTTCCTCCAAGTCTAAGTTCAGTTTGAACTGTCTAAACAGGGATTTACTGATTGTATATCCTTTGCCCACTTGCTTTTTTTTTGTTAATACCGTCATTGTGATTAGCAAAAGTAGGATCATAACCTTTTTATATGCTTGGTTACTCTTTAGATTATGATGTTGAAGACACAGCTTTACCTGAGGTGTTATGGTGCGCTACTAAATAGGCCACCGTACCTGTTACACACATAAGCTTGACAGTAATGATTGGCCATCAGTAACAAATTATAATGTATCGGCTGTAGGAGTGAAAGGGAGGATATTAATCACGGTGATGAACACATACGAACACAGGTACCATGTTGATGTCTAGATGATCAGAAGTAAAGCAAGGGACAGAGGTAGAAGGTTCAATATACAAGAGCACGATATACATGGATTATATTTATAAGCGATAGGCGGGATCGTTGACGATACGCCTTGTCTTGCGTCTGAAGTAGAAGGCCCAGGTGTCACCTCATGTATGTTTGTGATGACGGAACTGACCAGTTCGTTGTGATAGAAGGTCCTGTTGTCATTCCCTGTGATGGCGAGACATGACAGAGACCTTGCCGTCTGCAAGCTTGATTGGCAATGCATCATGTTCTAGGTTAATGCACTTCTGGAGGTACTTCTCTATAGCGAACCTGAAAGTAGTATGAGAATGAAGTCCGTGACAATTTGATTTTGGATAGAACATCCTCGGTAAGAAATGTGTCCGTATATTAAAAATTCCTCATGAATGAGATCAAAAAACATATGTAAGATTTTGTTAAAAAAAACAAAGGACTCTAAGAGAAGTGATGCACATACTGTACTATTCAGGAACGCTGTAGTTTGAACCTAGCGCTGGATTTATTGAAGACAAAATAATCATGAGGGATGCATAGCAAAGAAAATAATTTCTTACAAGAATAACAAAGAAGAAAACAAATAGTTTGCTATCTGTGAAATAACAGTCCAGTTAATGTGTTAAGTAAAGATATCATAAATGTGCCAGGCATGTTTTGAATGTGCGCACTTGTATTGCTGGAGCGCATCGATGCATCTATGCATTTTCACACGGGTTCACACACATTCATCATTCCACAGATAGCAAACTAAGAGGCTGTTTGGTTCGGAGCCTTCACCTACCCAGCCAAAACATCGGTCGTTGACCAGGCTTCGGTTGGCCGTTTGGATCGCCTCCAAAATTTTGGTGCGCCGGCCCGCCTCAGCTCCCTCCCGCTGCTTTTGCGCCAAATCGTTGGCAGAAACGCTGGCGGCCGAATGCCTCGCCAATATTTTGGCGTGCCAACACAGCGCCCAGGATTTGGCAGGGCGGACGTGGTAACAAACCAAACAGCCCCTAACTCATGTTAGCATCAAGTTATTTGTTTTCTTGTGTAAAGGGGATGAAAGCTTTGGCCTAATAATTAACAAAAGCAAGCTTTACTGAGCAAGACAGAAAAATAAAATAAGATGATGACATAAAATGAACCCTCATTTTCCATGCTAGTCATGCAAACACTACTGGTCCAGTCCCTGAGCATCGGGGCAGAGTCAGCACATCGCGCTCGGCCCAACAGCAGCTGCGCACCACCAAAGGAAGTCACATGTAAATGCACAGGCAAGAACATACATGGGAGGGAGGCTGACCTCGGGTCAATTTCCTCCTATGGCAGCGCCCTTCAATCTTTTCTATGCACATTAAGGTGACTGGTTGGGTTCCTAATCTCAGCTTGGTTATTATGCAGATTGGCATGTGTCTAGTACACTGGGTCATGTATGCCATCATTAGCATAGTTCAGTAGGCAAAATCGATTTTGCTGACTGAATTATATGAAATTATCATATGTTCATGACTCAGAACCATAAGTTGAGAACAGAAGATGTCATTACAAGTAGGGGAACAACTAATCAAGATGAGTATGTGGCAAAGCACTTGAGGTTGCGATCGACTCAAGGTCGCTGCCTTCACTTCGAGGACGATGCCAAACCCCCAACACCCTCAGGCCAACATCGAGAACGCCTAAATGTTTAGACTTCAGCTTCATATATTCAGAGAAAAAGGACCTGAGTTCTACTTTTCCTGGATGCTCAGGGGAGTATGCATACATCATGGAGAGGGCTATGGTATGGCCTAGCTCCTTCGTATTGTTTCTAATGTTACTATTTTCTCTCTCACACAGTTAAGGGTACACCCTCTGTCTCCATACGACTTGTAGACCAGCCTTGCTTTCTTATACTTAGGACTGCATAATTCTCACTTACTTTTTGTACACAAGGTCCAGTTACTAAATTAAAGTTATTTATACCAATCAGATTGCTGCAAGCCATTTACCCTTAGCATCCAGTTCTTTAGTTCTTGGGGCGCCACCCGGTAGCGCCTCCTGAGAGGAAGTTAGGCAGTGTCAGGTGGGATGAGCCCTTTTCACTTCCCTGTGTGTACTATGTTGTGTTATTGCATAAAACTAAGTACAACAATATGAACACAAGCAGACATAGGGGACAGAGTGAGCTTTCAGATGACCAAAGGTGTATCTGGATTAATAATTGCCTATATAGAGCATATAGACAACCCAGGTTTACCAAGACTACATAGAATATGTTGCTATGCAATCTATTTGGTGGCAGCGGATAATTTAGGCACGGAAATGGCACATCAAAAAAATTAATCCACCAGTGTGCATAAAAAAAATATAAAATCTTCAATATTGCTGCCCCAAAGAAGAACATTTTTGGTACCTGTCATCAATAGATATAACATAGGCCACAAGTAAGATGAAGTAGTATGACATTATTCCGGCAAAGAAGAAGGGAGTGCACATGTTTGTAGGTCATGCCCTGTAAAGCCTGTTGAAACTTGCAGATTTAGTTGAACACGCAGTGGTTGCCATTGATGCTTTCACAGATGGCTGTGAAACTTTTAATGTCACTGCTTCACCATTAGTCATGAAGACAACACTCACTTCCTCACTGAAAAATACAAAAGGTACATTGTCAAATTCCTAGATTTAGTTCAGAAACTTGCAGGCATTCAGCAAAAGAAGCATCATTTTTATTTGTCTTCACCAGAGTCTGACACAGTTGTCAACACTGTGAATTTTTGTTATCAAAGCATGGCACTGACACAGCTGCTAGTTTAAGTGTGGCAAACTATTCTTCCATCATCGTCTTTGTGCAGGATTAGAATAGTGCGATTTCCTCGGGCGAAGAGTAGACCGTTAGTTGTGAGAAACAACCTTATCCATACCCTTTTTATGCTACTCTTTCCTATCTTCACACCACATCATAACCGTGAACATCTGATCTGAGCACTGTAGGTGTTCAATCCATCTAACAGCCTATTTGCTGGACCAGTTCTAAAATTGGAATGGTGTTTGTTGTTCCTGTCTGGATTAGTGCATATCAAATGACAGCAAGGAGCACAATTAAGTTCACTTGAGTTTATGGTGCACAACACAACATATCTGATTTCACATTAATCTTCATACCACCACACACCACAATCTTGCTCAAAACTTCATACAACAGAAACATACAAACGAAATGCAAGCAGAACCAACTGAAGGGCCAAGAAAGATGCTGAAAATCGTACCTGGACTGCAGAGACAACACACTGAGCAGATAAAACGGCGAACCAAACTCGATGATCAACTGACCAGTGCAATTTCTGAGAAAAGAAACGAAAATCCAGGTCATCATATGAAGGAGACATAAAAACACCTGATGAGTGTGAATGAACCGATACAAACACCCATGCATAATGAAGACACAACGAACCGTACCTTGATGGCGATGATGGGCGAAGCTCAGAAACATGAATAAGACCAGCAATCGATGAACAACCAGAAATTTGGTACTCACATAACAACCACTTGCTAACATACAACATACACGAGCAGTAAGCATGGCAGCAACACATCCGGAAAAGAAAAGAACACCTTGGCTTAATGGAGGGAGGATTACCTCCATGGTAGCCTACAAGGCTGGACTGAGGTGGAAGGACAAACAGGCGAGGACAGTGATGCGCATATATATGAAGGAGATGGTAAACAACAGAGCAATTAGGTCCAAATCATGAGCAGTAGATGCTAATTAAGCATCGAACATCAAACATGAAAGGAAGTATAATTCTAAAATAAAATTGGCACAGAACATTATCAAAGCTCTGTAGGTTTTCACTGACTCTGGGAAGATGGTGGACTCAGTATAGAAAATTTGAAATGACAAGAGAAATCAAATGTATAAAATAAACAACGCTGCTATATATCAACATGCAACTGGCGTTTAAACCAAGACATAACATTTACGCATCTCAAATTATTAAGATTTGGTACAAATAAAAAAAATTCAGAGGATAGACCTGTTGTCTTCCAATTTGGTCTGCAGTTCCTTCTTGTTCTCCCACAATAGAATGCAATGCAGCATCTGCTCGTTCATGCACAAAGCATTTGCAATAATAAGTTAGTATGGGCAAATATTATTGTGGCCAAGCATGAAGAAAAGAGAAGTTCAGTTAACCAAGAAGACTAAAAGAACATGTATCATCTCATTAAAAACATTCAGGTCACTAAATGGAAGAAATAAGAACAGAAAAGTTATGTTAACCAAAAAACAAGAAAATGGAGCTTTCCTTAGATCGAAGGTAAAGGACAATGCTATAGAATAGAGAATATAAAAATCACAATTACAAATCTCTTTCAAGCAAACCAAATCAAAATTTGCACTGTGTGAGACTGCGGCTAGAACAAAATTAGGTTGGCAAGCTCCTTTAAGTAAAACTGAATTCTATTTGTGTGGTATCTTGACTGCAAGCTATATCTGCTATTGAACATTATTGCTTCAATGCAAACAAAGACAAAAAAGATTATCCAGGTTACATAATTGTCTTTCTACAACCATCCTTTTCTATCTTCCATCAAAATGAGAAAATATCTTGAATCAAAATAACAGTGAGCTTGAAGCAAAATACATGAAGATGGTGAAATCTGATCCATCTGGTCTCCTATGTAGGTAATAGATATTGGATAATACTGACCTATCTGGGATGTGGGCATTTCTTTAGGCCAGGGCAGAAATAACTTAAGAGTGGCCTTGAAACCTAAAGTGCACACTGCCCTCAGGCTGTAAGCCATATGATAGTAAATCATGAAGAGCATATTATTACTAAATCAAAGTTATATTCCAATTTATTTTAATTAAAGGAAACTCCTTCGCTGATCACATTTTCTTCAATGATGGCGTATATAAACTTGTTAGGGTGCTCTGTATAATGCAGTTTACAATCATGAGGATCGGTTAAATTGTTCAAATGTTTTGCTAACCAATCACCAGTCCCTGTGAACTATGGATATTTGAGAAAAAGAGATTCCTTGTCGAATAATCCTATAAGAATAGTGAATGAAGAGAGAACATACATGCGGGATTCAGAGACATGATGATCAGGAAGATGTGCATGAGAAGAGAGATGGGGAGGATGACTATACCTGCAGCAATTAGACACCACGACCACGAGCTGGTCGCTCCCCTGGAGCTCAGAGTTGGACTCCAGCTCCAACCTTGAGACAATCTGCAGTAAGCAAAACGGAAGCGAGGTGAGCAAACCGTCAAACAGATGGCAGGCACTAAAAGAATTGAGAAACACTATGGCCATTTATTGGTGACTGTAAAATATGGTGGGTCTTTGCTAGGATAGGATTTTGGAAGTAATCATGTCAGTATCAAAGGCGGCAAGAATTTATTTTATTTGTCGTGTTCTTCGCTACCTCTATCATCACATCCTCCATAATTTGGATTTTCATTAGCTGAACAAAGCTTAGAGGACACTTCAACACCATCAGGCACCTCATAACTTATGTAAATGTGCACTTAAAAAAATCAAAGCATTAAGCCCCAATCTCCAACATCCAAGAAGAAATGGATTAAAGAGTGGGTGGACCATGGTCCTGAATCTCCCCTCTCATAGTGAACAACATAAGATAACTGGAAACATAAAACTTAAACATAGTACTACCTCTGTACCAAAATATAAGACTTTTTTGCAGTTGAATTAAAACTGTATTTCACGTCTTATATTTTGGTACGAAGGGAGTAGTAGAACAGAACAGAGCCCTTGTGTAGTCACAGGTAAAATTGACTCGCTGGGTATCTCTCTGAAACCAAATTACTGGCTTTGCGTGCAACTGAAGTAAAACCAAATCCATCGGATGGGAATATGTTACAGCTGAAAGAAAAGGAAACAAGGCATCCATTTCCATCAATGTGTGTACCCTGCCTTCAATTAAATTCTTGATTGATGTTGAACATGACCATCAGGTTTTTATTCACGGTGCAATCCACCAATAATACATGTATAATTGATTGGCTGAAATATCAATGTGTGT